>NC_070600.1:9379170-9676670 GCF_027409825.1 Scomber japonicus | reverse complement strand
ATCCACAGAGTCAGATTGTCCTAACGAAGCAGCAAGGAAGTGATGGTAAGACTTTAGGTCTCCATGCAGCCTCTTTCATGGTGTCTGACAGTTTTTCAAAAATGTTTTAAAACTCTTTTCTCCCCTCTATTACTATTTGTTAATGCAACAACCCCATTTCAGCAGGGGAATGATTAAAATCTCATCTCATCTTATAGTTTCCATGCATCATGTGCTTGCCTGTCACTGGGAAATAAAACCAAGTGTGACACATGGGGGATGACGAAGGTGGAATTTCCACTCCGGTGCAGGTGAACCCAATGATTCATTAAAAAGAACGAGCAAGTCAGCAGGAGTGCTGTGTCGAGGAGGGATACTTGGGCGTGTGAGGGTGGGTTGGGGGAGCGGGGAGAAGAGCGGAAAGGAGAAGGGGAAGGAGTGCAGAGCAGAGTGGAGGGCTTTAGTTTCTATCCATATGGTCAGCCAGTTGGTTGGTGGGCCAGTAGTCGGTTCTCAATGATCCAAAGCTTTAGCATGCATGACCGCCAAATAATCACACAGACACACAATCTGAACATATTCTCACTGAAAGAGGAGCTGTGGACGTTGTGGAGTGCATATGTATGTGTGTGTGTGTGTGTGGTGTTGGACAGGTGCACCAGATGTCCACTTTCCACTCCTGTGGCCATTGTCACTAACATGCTCTGGTATCATGGGAGGGGATGGATGCCAAATGGCCGACACAGAAACCAGCATATCTGGAGCTGGCCATGGAGGCCGAGAAGGGGGCGGCTGCATCCGCTTGGCGAATGACCCAGGTAAACACCTCACATGGCAGCAACCCCAAAATATTTCACAACATTTAAAAAGGCCAAAGAGGAGTCAAACTCAATCGCTTTCTTCATTCAATTTCTTCATCTGATAAAATGATCTGTAGGAATATGATGATCCTGCTTGATTTTAATTATCCAGAGTTCATGTTGGACTTGTATTACATGCATCTACATAGTTTCAGGTCATTACAGTCTTTAAAAAGGTGCCAAGACATAAATAAACTGAGCCTTGAATAAAGAAATGTGTCTAATATGGTTTGGCTGCATAAAAATTGATCAAGTACCTTTAATCTTTAATCTTTATGTACTGGACACAGCATGACTCCTACTTCACTGTAAAGTCCATTCTCAATGTTTGTACACTGGAGGCTTCAAGTTTCAACGTTACAATTGTGTAGATTGCACATTGGACCATGATTGGCTCCAAAATTGTTATGGTGTCACATATCATGCTCGCCTTTAGACTCAGATTTTCAATGAGCACAGAGAAACTTTTCACTTTCAGCAGAGGAATGTGAAAACAGCCTTCTGGCGTCAAACTCTGCACATACATCATTCTGCACAATGAAACTCAAACATCCAGCTGAACACCCTTTTGAATGAAGGGGGAATTTAGATTCCAATCTTAGGGGTTAGACATCATTCTGTAAAGATGTTGCAAACAGAGAAGTGATTTTTTGTTGATAATCTTAGTTTTTGCCACTTTATTTGTGACTGTCTACATTGGATTATTCAAGTAAATAATTAGAGAGTAACACTGATTTCACAGGAGCCCTAATTGTCTTCTTGTAGTCTCTGAAGAAACTCCTACGCAAAATCTTTATTAAAATAATGGTAATAAAATAACGTTGCCCGGCAACAAAAACAACTCCATCAGATGGTCTTTAGTTAATATTGTGGACCCATGGAATGAAATCAATCAGTGGATGGCTTACAAAGGGCCAACACTTCTCAAAGTGAGATTAAATACAATGAAAAGAAAAAGAAAATATCTGCATTGTTTTCTGTTATGAAATGCACACGTGCACATATTCTCACTGCCTTGATTGTGACTAATAGTATTTTGACAGAGCACCCAGCTGGTGTATAGGCAGTATGGGGTAGCGCATCTGCTATCCTTCTCAACTTCAGCCTGACCTCTCTGAGGGGAGCTGACACACAAACACACACACACGCACACAAACACACATCGCGGGAGGCCGCCATCCCACGCAGGGCAGCTGAGTGAGCGAGCTAACAGCCTGTGACCACGCTGTAATTATGAGCCGTTTTCTAATTATGAAGCACTTCAGTGGTTCTGCTTCGACCAACGAAACTTTTATTTTATTTTATAGCCTGCAGGAGCGGGTGACAAAAACTAAGGATGAAGGGAAAAGACAGGAAAGGTTGTGTGTGTGTGTGTGTGTAGTTGGGGGGTGTTTGGGAGGGGGGTTGATGAAGTCAATGAGAAAAGCTGCTGGAGACGTTTCAGAAATAAGAAAAGAACAAACAGTGTGTAGAGTAAAGAGAGCTTGACACGAGACAATGAGACAGAAACAACCGTCCCTCAGCTGCAGTCTTCTCAGCAGGGTTTTCCACCATGAAGACTGCCAGCGAGCTGCCTGTAAAACAGAATCATTACACCATTAACCCCCAATCCATCTTCATTTGACCGCGCTGTAAGAAACTATATCAGTAAAGAAGCCATGGAGCTTCTTGAAGTTGACTGTGGAAATGGGGTGGAGCGAGAACTAGGACCACTAAGCATTCCTTATCCCACAATCCTGAATCTGGGCATGGCCAAGGTTGAAAGAAAAGCTCTCTCTCTCCTCTCTCTCTCCCTTCCTCTCTGGATCTGTGGCATGGTGCAGCAATGAGAGGTGACTTGTGGCCGATTGTGATTTATGTGGTGGTGGGTTCGGGTGTGCGGGACGTAGGCCGGTGGAGGGAAGAAGATGGATCCGAAGCGTGACCGAAGGAGACAATCTGATTACAGCCTTCTACCTCCTTTCATCTTCATCTTCAACATTTGCCAGTTCACTCGCTCTTTCGCCCACATCATGTCGCTATGGTAACCTGAAACCTGGGAAGAAGCCAAGTGCCCCGGAATGGCGACCTGATGGTCAAGGCAGAGACGGATATATGTCGAAGATGAGTGTTTTGCAGAATCCTGTCCTCACTTTAAACATACTGTAACTTTTGAATAAACACACACACACACACACACACACACACACACACACTCTTCTACTTACAAAAAAATGAATAAGCAATAAAATGCACCATTGATCAACTTTGTAATGGGCACCACTGAAGTAAGTTTGCTGACTTCTCCACTTTTGCCACTGTTATATTACATTTGATGATTTTCCAGTAATTACCACTTGTAACCATGAGGCTGCTGCTAACCTACAAAAAGGCACATAGGCTCACTCTTTCCACATTTAGGAAAACAAATTATTGACATATGGATACAGATTTAAAAAAAAAAAAAAAGGACAGAGACAGAAAGTTGTTGTCATTGGAGTTAGTTCGCAGCACATCGCCAGTCTAATCCACAAACAGACAATTCCCAAAGACGAGGCAGTAATCAGACGCATTACAAGCTGCCTTATACACTTAAATTTGACTGTGACAACTTGCTGCTTGGATTTAACAAACTCTAATTTGAGCCATTTGAAAGGAGGAGACTTTATCAACTTAAAATGAAGTTGGAACTGCAGCAGCATTTTTTCCCCATCAATCAATGAAGAGTTTTTTCTATTAAATGTCAAAATATTGTAAGAAAAGATAATTTTTTCACAATCCAAGATGTCATCCTATACATTTTTTATGACAGACAGACCAAACCCTAAAGATTTTCACATCTAACACTCTGATGAATGAAAAATGACTAATTGAATAACATATTAGGGGCTTTTGTCGCTCCCACTTCTAATCAAGACACATGTTTAAATCCATGGAACCATTTACAGATTTCTCCAGACACTACAAATAAATAAAAGATGCATACATGCTTGTGTACATGTATGCATGCACATCTACCCCTCGGCAACCTCCTGAGTCCTGCTGTGTTCTCAGACTGCCATCAAGAGGCAGGTCGAGGTAGTGGTGATACACTTTTCTCTTTCTGCACTGGTAATTCAACTTCAAAGATGATATTTATTTAATATGGACATTTTTATTTAAAATCCCCAATCCTACTCTGCACAAGTAGGCGAGAAAGATGGATTTACTTGAGGAGGCAGAAAATGGAGTGTGCCAGAAAACGAAGGAAAGCGAAGACAGTTTAACTTAATGCACATATTTATATTGGCGCACACACACACACACACACATGCATGCTGACCATCTAAAAACAACCAGTAATGTTGAAGGTAAGCAGTTCTAAGTGAGCAGCCTGCGCTTCACTAACTCTCAACACAGAATCAGCCCACAGGGGCTAGTGAAACGTTGGTCTTCTCTGGATTACATCGTTTATCACTATTATCAGTACAGTGTGTATTACAGTGCTGCTGATGTGCAATCTATTCCTGACTAAGGCTTTGTCAGAGACACAAAAGAGCAAAAACCCTGCCTTAAAAAAAAAAGAAAGAAGTGCTGGGTGTAGCAGTTTTAACATCAATAAATCATTATCGCTGTGATTTGATATGTTACTGACACTTTTAAAAATGAAAGTTTCAAAGCGCTTCAAGTCAAGAGAGAAAAGACTGTCAGAAGGTTAGATTAATGAAACAGTCAGAGAGACAGATAGACATGAAAATGAATAAAGTTAATGACGCGTGTAGTCATAACATCATTTAGAGCTATTCGTTAGAGAAAAGGCAGAAGTTATTTTCCCAAAAGTCCAGACGCAGGTTTAAAGACTCTCAAAACTTTAACTTGATTATAAAACAGCTTTGAGAGCAGAAAAATCAATACTGTATTTTTCTGTTGATGAAAGGCCTCTCTGACAGCATCTTACATATTCAGTATTGACTTGTTCCAGATATTCATTGAAGCTCTGCTTAACACTGAGTGAAATATATGTTTTTATAGCTGCATCATTCCATTAAATGGAAATATTCGAGGCGTCTTGTGCACCCTTTGATACAAATTTCCCCAAAATTCAGTCTGACATATAGATTAGACGGTAAAAGCTGTGTGTCTTTGAACAGCGTTCGCCTGCACAGCATGAATTTGCAACGTCTGACCCACTGGTGGGTTTCATTTTAAAAAACATCTAAGAAGAATCATGTGGGTGTGAAATCTATGAGAATGGATGTGGTCTCACCTCTGAGCCACATGATGATGACTACATGCAGGATACTTCAGACAGCAAGAAAGCGCTGATCTGATTCTTTATTCAAATGTGTCTTTAAAGACTTTTCTTAACATTTGACAACACAGACACAGAGATTGCAGGATTCATGTGGTCAGTAATAAAAATAACAGTTAGATAATTTTGTCTTTAATACTAGTTTATAATCAACATGTCTGTACCATCATCTTGTCTAAAATTAAAAACACAGGATACAAAGCCAGAAGATTCAGATTTAACACTTTTTGCAGACCTGTTTTTATTGGAGATCAGCTCCATCAGCTCAGCTTAGTGGAAGGTTTTTTATTGATGCTAATATGAAGCCTGTCATTGAAGATTAGCACATTTTGGGGGAATTGACTTAGCAACTGACCTGAAGAGACCATTTCAGTCTTCTATAAGAGCTGATAGCAAGTTCTACGGTGAACATCACTTCTCCTGATCTGTTACATTTGGCCTTTTTTAAGCTATCAAACATAATTTGATGATGTTTCCCAAAGACAAGTAAACACAGAAAACGCATGGATACACAGACTGATAAATATCCAGACAAACGTGCCACAACACTTCTGCTCATTACCCTCTGGCCTCAGCAGAGGAACGTGTATCTGCCACGGACTCAATTACTTCCACCTTCCTTCGTTGGATGTGACATGAATAACCACATGATTATCTCTAGCTCCGTGACGCAGCTCAGCCCTCCCACTCAAATGACTTTGTGTAATTAAAATGAAGACAGCAAAAAGCTTGGGAAATAACTTGAGTGTCAGGATGGAAGAAAAGAAAAAGGAGACGGATGGGAGATGAAGTAAGGAGCCTCTGAGATCTGGTTTGATTACTAAAAAGGAGGAGAGAGATGGACAGTGTTGGATGGAGGCTTAAAGATGAACTGTGCCTCCTACCCAAATAACAGCAAACAGCAAGCGAGAAATGACTTTAATTTGGCACTTGAATACACAAAAATCATGTAATGCAGTCAATAAACTGCACAAAGCTGGCTTGTGTTTACCAGCTCTGAAGGTCTGGATGGTACATATTTTACAAGACCAATCTTTGTTCTTCTTTTTTTCAAAAAATGTCTTTTCTAGTGCCATTTAGAGTTGTTTTTCCTCAATTTTCTGTCCCTCCTAATTTAGCTTTTCCCAGTAGCATGTGCTTGAAAGTAACCACACACACACCTCTTTCACCTGAAATGGAGAAGTTTGAATGTGTTGAGATTCACACCATCTACCCCAGTTTTCCTTTTTCGATACTCAGAAATTGTGTTCACTCTCAATTTGAATCATCACCTGCTGTGCACCGAGTGGATTTCATGCCTGAGGCGATACAAGATATTGGAAAGGAATTAAGGCGAGTAGTCGAAAGGACTCAATTAGTGGGATTGAGATGTTCTGCTTTGTTGCAGTTTTGTGATTGAAGTGTATGAACTTGTTGCATTTTCACACAAGAACTGAACAAAGTGGAGCAACACCTTGACACAAATCAACATTTCATTGCCTCATTTTTCATCATTAACCAGCAGTCCCACACAAAGAGAAAACAGTAAATCCCCCACTTCACTAGCACATCTCCACTGTTTTGTCAGAGAAAGAAAAAACAGCTGCTCAATAGTCATAATCAAAAGAAAAATGTACAAAATATCAGCACCACAACTATCAAGATATGTAGTTTGACACCAATTATGTGACCTGAAAGACAAAGCCCACACGGTTTACATTGTATTTTACATTGAAAGCAGTATTTATTCATCTTAATTTTTAAAATGTAGCCACTTGGGGGCAGCACAAAAAGCTGTAAACACAAAAACTACATATTATCACCTTGTTAAGTTGAAATGCGGTCTTGTTTCTGGCCACCCAGCAAATGTTCGTTCAATATTCAGTCATCTTTTATCTCTGTTTGGAGCTCCACCAGCTTCTGAAGGAAATATCTCGCTCTTTAAAAGCTAAATGCTACATTACATTCAACAACTAGTCGCTAACTTTGTCTGTGGGCCATTCGGTAGCATATAATGGTTTATCAGAGCTTGTTCACTGTCAACAGCTGCCTGCTTCCACTAGAAACCAGGCTAGTGAAAATTAACCAAAACGGTACATTAATGGGCTGTAAAACCAAAACAATGAGCTAAAAGATGCTAAAAGATGCTAAAACACTCTGTGCTGTTAGAGCTAAAGGGAACTGTCGAGTCGGGTGATAATTCTCTGAGTTTGTCATATTACACATGGTAATTTGACCCTTTGTTAATATACAATATTTCTTAGTGCAGCTTTAAACAGTTCAGAGCGTCACCAGCTGGTTCTCATTTGCCTTTAAACATCTCAGGTGAAAGTGGTCATCGTTTCTCACACGGAGGGAAAGAAAATTGAAGAAGTGACACGAGTTGGCATCAGCCATCTATATCCTGTCAGAGCACACACACACACACACACACACACACACACACACACATAGTGTCCTGTATCCTGCGTTGTCCTTCTGGAGGACAGCAGAAATTAAGGTGCCAACAGCCAGCAGCTTTCATCAGCCTTTCCAATGTTCTTCTGGTGACAAGCAGCAGCACTCCGTATTACAAATACACACACACACAAAGCGCGTGCACATACACACACATAGAGATTCCCTGTCAGATAAGTGTGACCTTAGATGTAATGTACACAGAGAGATGCTGTTTTCTCTCCCTGGTGCTGGAAAAATAAATGTTCTCTCCAAAACACTTGCTTTTTGTTTTAGAAAGACAAAAACTAAAATATCATATTGGACTGTGAAGTTATCAGATCATCAGCATATAGACAAACAAACCAATACGCCAATCAATGAATTACTCAATCAGCTAATTAGTAAATACCATGCTGTTTAGTGGAAGTAAATATATAGCCTTTTTTGGTATTTTTCTTCCTATATTATGATCTTGGACAAGCAGAATGACTTCTGTTGTTGACATCAAGTGAAACATCCTCAAATTTTCTCCTGAAAATGGAGAAACGTTTCGTTCAAAAGCAAATATTAGGGTCTGACTTTGTCAAGGACACATTAGTTATTAGTGATCAGCCTGGTTCATTCTCCAGCCAACCTGCCAAGCATTTACTTTCAAACACAGCCCGCTTTCTTTTTCATCGTAGCCATTTATTCACATCTAAAAAATCTAGGCTGCACTGCTAATTATCTTCAGGGTTGGTTTTTTCTTTTTTCTTTTCGCTGCTCTGCTCACCAAAACATTAATGCGAGTTGAAGCTTGCCCTTTGATGACCCAACAAATCTGTCTCTGTACAAAAGACGCAAACGTGCCTCAGCAGTCAGCGAGACAAGAGAGCAACGATTACAACACAGCGTTTAAAAAATTCAAAAAGCACAGATACAAAGCGCCGACCGTGTTCCCTGATTCGTCGAACGCCGGGTCGTGACACTGTTCAGTTATCTGCAGGAGTTATCTGCTTGATGCGTTCCCTCCCTAATCTTAAACATCTGCCAGTCAGTCACAAACACACACACACACACATATACACACACCATCCCCCTGTTCACTCCTCAGACGTGTGCCAAATAAACATCATTAAAAACAGGCGGCGGTTGCCCCAATGCGACACCCACCATGCATGTCGGGTAAACACCACAACAGCTCATTAGCATCCAAAGTCATCAAATTACAGTGTGTGTGTGTGGTGTGTGAGCGCTTCTGAGTGTGTGTGATGACTTTTGTGTATGTGTGTGTATGCGTAGGCATGTGTGACTACAGTATGTGTGTGCTTAGTAGCAGTACAGTAAGAAGGAAGTATTGCGTGTTCATGTGTGTGTGTGTGTGTGTGTGTGTGTGTGTGTATATACTTGCTCGTCCTCATGCATGAGTGCCTGCATGTATGTGGCTTCAAGCGATGGAGAAAACAGTTCATTGTGCAATAAGCAAACTTCTGTTAAAATATTCATGAGTGGCCTCGGTGGGGTGCGGCAGGTTGAGTCAGGTCGAGCTCATTTAAACAGGAGAGTGAGCTAAAATGGAAGCAGAAGCTCTAGAGAGCAGCGGTTACTTGAGGTCATCAGTTTGAAACCTTTGCAGTAGTGACACAAATGTGGAAATAACAACATTTGAAAAGGTTTGCTTGATGATAGAAAATGTCCAAAAAAAGCCAGAGTTGTGTCTCATAGAACATATTCGATTTGGCATTAACACAATTCCTGGATAAGACAACAGCTTCATAGTTTTTTTAAAAGGCAATTCCTAAAACAGCTGGCCTATACCTCCTATGTGTTGTGAATGCATCACTACAAACATGTGATAAGGTAAACTCTGATTATTGGTTAGATGTGTCTAGGGCGGGAGCAAGAACATAAACAACAAGAAAGTCCTAAAGAAGATCCCCTAGCCAAAAACAACAGCTGCTAGCAACTGTTGATTTCACTCATCTGTATCCCAGTATGCAAAGCACACCTGGCAACGGCTGAAGTTGCACTGAAACTCGCAAAGCATGCCTAGATACCATAATCTCCAACAGTCTTGGACGGTTGTTTTGTTTCCCACCCCATGAAATGCACCACGGGAGGTAAACACTGAATTTTGGCTGAAAAAGGCGCCCTCTGTAGTCACAAGTGGTCATTACAGGATAACAGCACATTAAATGTCCCTTCATTTTCCAAGACTCTTTTGAGTAATTTACATCATTATTGGGTGACCTGGCTAATAAAACTGCTGACCATAAGCTACTGGTAATACTGGTAATCAATTATGAACTGAACTTTTCATGTGTAAAAGGAATAGTGTAGCATTTCTTCTTTGATAAGTTACTTGAAATGAAAGAAATACTATATACACAGGTAAATCTTATTAGAGAGAGAGCAAGAGAGGGAGCGAGGGTGAGAGAGAGAGAGCGAGAGAGAGCTTTACCAGACAAAAGCCAAACACAGTTTAACGTAACAGCTTAGCAGAGCAAACAAGTGCCTCATTAAAGAAAATCCAGAGATGGGTTTCAGCAAGAATTCAAAAGTGCAAACAAACTGTGGCGTACCTTTTTTTTTTAAAAGGTTAGGGGTTGATCGTGTGAGACAACATTGTGAGCTTGACTTACTTGATCCTAGACAGATTTATAAAGCATTTTATAGTATAAACTGTGATTGTATCGCTGCTAGATCAAATACTTTTAGCTACCAAATGGCTCCAGGTAGCAACAGCAGAGGTAACAGCACAGCACAGCACACACAGACAGATCCTCTTTCCCTCCTCCACTTTCACAATCTTCATTATACAGCAAACAGCTGGAGGCCTCAGGGAAGGTCGTGAGTGTTTATGTGTGAGCGTGTGTGTGAGTCCTGAGGGAAGGTTTTGGACCTAATTGGCACCGGCATGTCAAATGTTCCCGTGAACCAAGCTGGCACCCCTGTACGTCAAAACTCCCCGCTCCCAACAAACGGAGCGACGCATGAATGCGAATAAGTCTGCCGACCCCTGAGTGACTTTTAGCATCCCAGTGCTGCAGGCAATGAGGACAGAGACTGGAAGGCTGGAGGGATGTATAAGAAGTTTATGAAAATGAACATACAAAAAAAAAAAAAAAAAAAATACTATGACTGGTACATTTCATGAAAAGGCTGCTATGAGTCTGCAAACATCTAAAATCATAAGGTGATGGTTTTCCACATTTATCTCCCTTAGTGTTACATGTATATATATTTATAAGCTCAAGTCTATGATCTGATTAGACTATAAAACACCTCACTGGTTAAATTTAGATATTAATGAGGAGAAAACGTTTTTTTACTATAACTCCTTAATAAGTTGAGATGCAGAGCTCCCATTAATACAGCCCATTATGTGAAGACAAGTATGCTGACATAGAATTATTTGCTAATGAATGCGAATTAGCTTAATTAATGACCTCATTGACATAACTACTTATGTTCCATATATCACGGAGATATGGTGGGACATTAAGCAGCTCAAGTGGCTCTCATTTATTATGGTTCCACCTAATTTATACTGCATATTTTAATATCTCATGACATGTTCTGCCGTCACATAGAAGATATTTATTTCACATTTTGGGGATGTTTTATCACACATATTCTACACTCGTGGTTAATCTTCACAGGCTAATGTTAGTGTTTCTATTATTAGGGACTGTATTCAAATTATTAGGTAGGAAGGGAAGGGGGGGGGGGGGGGGTTAATGTGTTTTTTTTTTCTTTTTTACTGAAGGTAGGGTAATCTGAATTTTTTTTAGGTGAGCAAGGGAGGATCTTTGAATTTTTTCTTACCACACATTTTTATTTCTTCTAATTTCCTTTGGGGATTAATCGTTGAAAAAAGGATTAAATAGAAAAGAAATAATAAATAAAATAAACATACACAATAAAAATGTTTGTATTACAAATAGAAAAATAACTGAATTTATAAATTATTCTATTAAAAAACATTGTTCCATTAATACAGCAATTCGTAATTAACGATAATTACTGTAGGTTGAACCTATACTCTCTGATCTGGTTTTAACTGTATGGAGAATAAGTTTAGTCAGTTGTGTTGAGCTGTAGTTGATTTTACGGTTGGCACTTTGGGTGTCCTCAAACCTAGAGTGGTCTGCTCTGGTCCAAATCAGTTGATTAGTTGGTAAACTTGGTGTGTTTCTTGTTTGACTCGTGACCTCTGTGTTTCTAAAACTTTGGTTAACTTAACTTCTAATTACCCATTTTTGTGGACAATACTTCTATCAGCCTTTAGCACCAGCCACAGGTTTTTTAGAGGTCTTGTACAGCTGGTGTGTTTGTGTATCTGTGGACACTTCGACTCAGTTTGAAAAGTCTCATTTGGCTGCTGTGTGGTTTGTTTTATGAATTAGCATACAGTGAGGCCCTGCAGACAGAAATAGCTGCTTCCTCTCAGTGCGGGTGTACATCTCAATGCAGCTTTGTAGTCTTCAACATGTAACAAGCAAAAGGTTCACTGGGAGGGTAAAGCTGACATCGGATCTGCATAAAAGACATATCATCCATAAAGACAAACAGTTGTTGCTGCTGCTGCTGCTCGGAGCTGTTTTGGGTGAGAATCCAATTACAAGAGCGTTATTGAACTGCACCAAACGTTGATTGGTTCTCTGGTCCAGATCAGATTTAATAGCCTAGTTGTGTGTTGTGTGTGTTTGAAAGTGAAAGATGAAAATTACATTAGGGAGAGACAACTGATATTGCTGTATATTAATGTTCCACACTATGTTGACCAAAAGGAAATATAATTTTATTGTTTTTAAGTTGTATTTTAATATCTCCTCATTCAGTTATAGTAGATCTTTATCACACCCATACACAGTATGAACTTTGGTTTTATTTTATTTTAACAGCCATTAACATCCATGATGAGCAATTTGGTCAGACAAGACGATATATCATGCTAAGAGAGAGACTGTATGCATGTGTGTGTGTGAGTCATTATGCTGGGCGCTGACAGCTGCTAGAGGGGAGAGCTATGGCCAGCATGGCCCACAATCCTTTAGGGGAAGCATCGTTTCAACATTTAACTAATGACTGATGGCCGGGCAGCCAAATGCCTGTCCTCTTTACTTCCAGCACACACACTACCACACGCAGAGACAGAGAGGTCACCTCAACCCACCACAGCTAGTCACTGGCAATATCACACACGCAAACACACACCACATAGCCCTGATTGTGTGTATGTGAGGACTTATACACCTTCTGTTGTACGTGCGACCAAAAATATTAAAAACACAAGTTGCTGACTTGCAAGTTCATCAACAAACATCTCTGCAATGTGTCAAATCCATTTCTAGGAAAAAACAATCTTCCTTCCCTTTCAAATTCAGAAGCACTCAAAGCATCATTCACAGGTGTCTCTCGGTTTCAGGTTGAGCGCAGATGTGGAGTCATCAAAGTTAGCATAGTTATAACAAAGGATAGCTGTGCTACTCTAAGGGATACAATAAATCTAACAGGAGAGTGAAGATGATGTCATTCAAGCACAGTCGTATAAGCTAACACAATCCTGAGACCCTGAGATGAGAAGGTCTAATCAGGTCAAATCATTGAAAACACCTGTGCAGGTTGACCTTGACGTATAATAATGACAGCTAGGAATTAAAAGCCTCTGAGGAGCATGTAGATAAAAACTTATCTGAAGCCTTCTCTGATATTATTATTTGTTTTAAAGCTGTTGTTGACTTTAATACATAACAGAATGAACCCTCATGACGTTCGTAATGCCAGGACCTTTTTTTTAATGTAGCACCAACAAGTGGTAAAAAATACATGTTAGCATTCTAACATTAGTATTATCTTATTAAATTATTATTAGTATCTGAAAGCACATGAGCGCCTAAGTGTACCAGAGACTGACAAAATGCAGCATACTCTGGTTTGTTAGGCCAGAGTTAGGCCTGGTTTGTTGAGCCACCCTCAGGCCAAACTTAAAGCAGCATTGATTCATTTGTTGTCCACTTGGGGGCAGCGCAACAAGCCATAAATATTACATTTTTACTGTCAAGCCATTTTTAAAAAGACAGTGTTAGCAAATAGCTGCTTATTTACACATACAGTAGACATGGAGCAGAATTAGCATTCATTCAGAGTTATTTTTCTCACCATCTGATGAATCTAAGTTAAATTAGCCGTGAAAACAAAACAATTAGCCAAAAGATGCTAACATACTCTGTTGGCTCTATGGGTTCGTCGGCCCTCTTTTATATTTGAGTTATTTCATCCGCTGAAAAATATTGATAATGAAAAGCATTGTTGAACTACCCTCAGGCTTTCTTTTTTTTACTCATCCAACTTTGTTTTCAGTTGTGGAGCTTCCTGCTACCATGTGGGTATACATACTCTCAAATATCAAATAAGGATGAGCAGTCAAAGCTAGTCACACAAGAAGCATGAAATATTTATCCAGTTTAGAGACCAATCCAATCTTCAGGTTGGATAGAAGTATCACATGATCGACTGTATGAAATGCAGCACACAGTACAAGAATGGAAACATTTTTATTATATGCTTTCATTCCAAGATCATCTATTACTAACCCTTTCCAAGCATTGTTTCAGCACTGTGTCCGCTTTTAAAACTGAACTGAAAATTGATCATGAATCTTGATCATCAACATCATGAATCTGGTTGTCATGTAAGAACACATCCAGCTGTTTAAATGCTGCCTTTTCTAATATCTTACTCAGGAAAGGCAGGTTGGAAATCGGCCTCGAACTGCTCAAAACAAGGTTGTGCTCGTTGAGTGGACTAAGGGCTTGACTTAATCTGTTTTGATTGCATCTGGAAAGACGCCTGTGTTTAGAGGGCAATTTACAATGTCCAGTAGCTCATAAATCAAACTATCTAAAACCTTTGTAAAGGACAAAGTGGATTGCATCCAGGGAGTAAATGAAAAACTTCAGCTGCAGAATGATTTAAAAACGTTCCCCTTCACTAATTTTACTATATGATTCAAATTTCCCTGAGAGGAACTTAGAGTCAGATTTATTTTGATCGTCAACATTATTTGCAACACTAGCTGGGATATTAACAATCTTACTTTCAAAAAATGATGCAAACTTTTTATATTTAGTGAGGCAGGGCATATTTGTTCACGGAGCTAGGCAGGATTTAAAAAGCGATCAATGCTGGAAAACTAAATTCTTGGGTTGTTTCTGCTTTCACTGATAATCTTAGAGAAGTATGCCTGCCTCTCATGGCGTAAAACTTTGTTATTGACACTGAGGGGGTTTGTAAGGATCTCTCAGTGGATTGTTAATTTGTTTTTCCTCCACTTTCGCTCAGCTCTGCGGCGCTCCCTCTCAAGCAGAAGTATTCGCTCATTTCTTCCAAGGCATTACCTTAATCTTTGATTTCTTTTCCGTTTCCGCAAGTGCCACTATGTTGAGAGCAGATCTTAATTCAGAGTTAAAGGGATTTACTTTTTCATGAATGGATGAGATTTCATCAGAGAGGTTGACTTCACATGTGGTTACTTGAGAACTTAACGGCTGAAGACAGACTTTAAAAGCATCTTTTACTGTGTGTGTAACATGCCGATAGAAAAAGGGCTTGAAGGATATGGTTAGAGTTTGAGTTATTGAAGTAAATTTATGGGCTTCAGTGTACAGCATGTACACACAAGTAGCCCGACATGGACAAGGAGACAGAGCTGAGCTGTCAAACCGTGTCACCATTTTGTCGCAGTGTACAAATGGTAAATGGTGCCACGTTTGGCAGTGTCTCTTTTGGGCAGACTAAAAATACACTGAATCCATCAAGCAAAGCAGCAGGGTAGACAGGAGCCTCTGAATGACTCTGAGGTGTCATTTACAGAGTGTCTCTTCAAACTGCCTTTAACTATATGAAAGTTCCCGACACTCCGTCTCTTTGCTCTTCCTTGAAATATAGCATTTATGAACAAAGAGGAGTCAACACAGATCAGTGAATGCGTCTGAAAACTTGATAGAAAAAAATGTTAAGCTTTGACAGCTCGTCAGCAGGAAATCTGTTAAGGAGGGAATATTGCTTTTTTGGTATATGAACTGAGATGGATGTTTGTTTTGAGATAAACCTTTAATATTTAGATTTTTAGGTTTGGACCGGACAAAAATTCAGTTTAATATAAACAATATATTGAAAAAAAAAAAATTTAGCCTTTAAGA
This sequence comes from Scomber japonicus, assembly GCF_027409825.1. Taxonomy (NCBI): domain Eukaryota; kingdom Metazoa; phylum Chordata; class Actinopteri; order Scombriformes; family Scombridae; genus Scomber; species Scomber japonicus. The sequence goes on along the minus strand of NC_070600.1, from coordinate 9,660,957 downwards.
TACTGTATTCATCAATTCCTCTGCCACAAATACCTTCACATGGATATGGATGCAATTGTGAGCTTTAGTATTTTCACGTCTCCTTGGAATAATCACACCTCAATCAAAATGTAAATCGCGAGTAAAGAGCATCTTAACACTCAGCCTCTCACAGCGCTGAATGACAGCACTTACCGGCAATTCATTTACACACAAATTGTAATTTTAAAAAATGAAATAAATTGCAAATAGGAATCTTAAAATGAAAAGGAGGTGGGGTGGTGGGTTCAAGGTGAAAAGGAAGCATCAGAGCCTATTTTTTCTGTCAAGTTTACAGTTTATGTTTGAATTCAGTTTTCCCTTTGCATTCAATCATCTGTGCAGGCAGTAAATAATGTCATCACTATTCAGTGTCATATATTTTATCATTTATATGATATGTTATTTTGCATTTTAATTCAAATTCTTCATGACATTTTTTGTGGATCTACACAGAGAGGGACATTTCACAGGTTTCATCACCTTTTTCATGTGCCGTCACATCCTTTACTTGCACAGGAATGATAGTGTGTGTGTGTGTGTGTGTGTGTGTGTGTGTGTGTTTGTGTGTGAGTGTGTGACATGTTACCTTGCTATCCCAGCTCACAGACAGGTGAAGATTGTCACAGCTTGAATCCGGTATATTGAGTTCATTTCTACTGTGGCACAAAAAGAAATGTCATCCATCCACTACCTGAAAGTAAAAGTGGAATAGTGCTATTTAAGCTGAACTGCTCTGAATGTAAAGCAGAACTTTGTAAAAGACTCCATCAGCAGACATGTAAAGAGGAAACAGTGTCCACATAAAAAGTAGGGCATGTATTAAAATGCAATAGTCATTTAAGAAGTGTCAGATGAAGATATCTCTCATCACCCACAACAAGAAATGCAACAGCCTGAAGCATTCTGCAAGGCAATATTAGCTTCACCCTCCTTTCTCTATTAGTTGACTCCAGAAGGAAGCTCAAAATTAACTGCAAAGACTCAAAAATGTGCTTTTGATTACTGGATTGATTCCCACACACGAGAGAGGCCCAAAACAGATCAGATTAAGTATCATGATTATATGTGTTTTCACTTTTCATCACTCCTACTCCTGATCTGGGCAACATGTAAATGCTGCTTGGATTCAATGAGGTCACAGGAGTAAAATCCATCTCTATATTGATTACTTGGTCGTACGTCGATTAGCATAGAAATAGAGTGAGATTGGGTAAGAATGTATAACACATGAAACCACCCACCTTCTTATTCCTACATGGAGAATTAAGTATTAAAAAGTCCTTGAGCAGTGTACTGATCTATACAGTATGAAAGAGAGTGTGTAAGGGGGAGGTCAAGAGGGTAAAACAGCTAACCCTGACCTTTGACCTCTCTGTGGACAAGTAGGGAAGAATGAGAATGCCTCGCTGATAAGTCTTCACACAGATCTTACAGTGACATCATGTGGCGATAATCAGGTACTGCAGTGTGGAGCCAAAATGGACTGTAATCTTTGTCCAACTTTAAGACTCGAGTTTTATAATTTTATTTATTTGAAAAGCACTTTTCATACAGTAGTTGTAACTCAAGGTTCTGTACACATAAGAAAAACATTAAAACGCAGTAAAAAAATAAGACATTAAAGTGCAGTACACATAAATAAATGATGGGAAGTTAATTGAAGGCCAGTTTGTAAAGCTTTTTACTCTGCTTTTAGAAGTTCTCACTGAGGTCACCTCCTCAATTTCATTTCTGCTGGAGTGTTCCAGATTTTTGGGACGTTAACAGAGAAGGCCTCAGTGTTTTTATGGGTACTGGAGGATCTAAAGGCACAGACTGGGACATGTGAATTTACTAGCTCTGCATTATAGGCTGGGGCTAATCTATTTTAATGCTTTGTTAACCATTAAAATCAATTCAAGAAGTGATAATATATGAGTGAGTGTGCAAACTGTAAAGGAATCAATAGCCAATTATGGAAGGAGTTTAATTGGAAATCGATAATCAGGTGTTTTATTACACCTCGTATCATTTCGCCATATGTTGGAGTAAATGTGGACAAATAGGGGATCACACACACATCTTTTAGGACTGCCCAGTAATTCAAGGGTTCTGGTGTGAAGTGTGTGAAAGAAAGAAATTGACAACCTTTTGGAAGTGGATGTCCCCCCAGATCCATTGTTATGTTGTTAGGAAGTGTACTTGAAGGGGGGTATAGTGCAGATCAGAGGTATATACTGTGGATACTTGTACTGACTGCCAAGAAAATGGGAGAGATGAACTGGAAGGATATAAAACTACCAACCATAACTCAGTGGGTGCAGAGAGTGAAGCAAGGATATACAATGGAATGAATGACAGCAAGCCTGCAACTGGACATGGACTTTTACAAAAACTTGACTTGTGTGAAGTGGACTTGTTACGTGATATATAGGAGTTTTACTAAGTGGATTGTTGTAACATAAGTTATTTGTTGTTCTACCCTACTGGGTGTCTCAGAACAGAAAAAGTAATAATTTAATAAGACATAACAAAAACTGTTTCAAGCAGAACCTTACCAATATATCAGTCAACTGATATTTTCAGCCAATATTGACCTATCACTGATATATTGGTATCTGTGAATATGTTTCTGATATGTGCTAATGTTTCTTTATTTGTTAAAGTTATATAGGCATGTATATTTGACCCTTTTTAATTGAAGTTTAATATATGTTCTGCATGTTTGTTCTGCCTGTTTTTTTCATAGCTAATTCTTATTAAATTCCCAGAGAAGTGTACTGTTTTAGTGCACTGTTGTCATTTTACACAATAGTTTATTATTCAACTGTAAAATATCATACCTTTATTACATTTGAGGGATCATTACAAATAAAAAGTTTATGTAATATTCTCTACATATATTATTGGCCAATATATTGATATCAGAATTGTTTAACTCCCTAATACCGGTAAAAAAAAATCCAGTATCAGTCAGGCTCTAGTTTCAAGATTAGAAAAACAGCAAAATTAAGAATATTGTCAAATGTCAACATGATTCTACCTTTCAACTTTGAATTATTCTCCTCCAAAATGTGACAATTTCTGTGTCCTTGTTTTTGTAGACATGCTAGGGAAATGGAAGATTGAAATACCTCATGATGAAATATGGTGTGGTCATATCTTAGGTTGGAGTTAGTTTAACTCACCAGTCATTCATTTTATAAACCTCCCATTAAGAAAAGATGACAGACACAAGAGCAAAGTACCTTAAATTCATTTACTTAAATTAAAAAATGTACATCACATTATCCTTTACAATAGACATGTCTTTTAAAAACTCAGTGGTTTTCATTTACTTCACTGTACATTTCAATAATTTGTATACAAATTCCTCTTTGAGAAAAAAAAGAAAGAAGAGAAGTCACTGTAGCGACTGTCACAGATGACACATTACTGTAATTACTACAGTGTTTCCTTGCAGTGAATGCTGTGGACTCATCTCCCCACCAGCACCTGGGCTTTAATGTGCTGTTCACTGACTGGAGCAAATGTTACAAGTACTGCCTCAGTCCATAAAACAGGACTGAAACTTCATTTATTGACCTTTTTTTTGTCTTTTAAAATTGAAGTCATATTGTGATGATGTCAGATTATAGCTGTTTGCAGCCAAGAGACAGCATCATTCATTTGTCAACTGTCTAAAATAGCACAGTTAGTACTGTACATTCAACATGGATCACTTATACGTTGAAACGCTTTTGGAAAAACCCTTAATTAACATTTACACTCAGTTAGAGGAACCACATATTTAATACAACAGTGAGGACACCAGATTCAGTAGAGAGGACCTTGAGAAGGCAACACCACTGTTTTTGACAAGGTCCCTGTTGTTGTGTATCCTCTGCACAGCATGGCAGTCATTATGTGCATCTTACAGTTCATTACATTAAAGGGTGATCTGTTAAGACATTTTGGGAAATTCGCTTCTGTGTATTCATGTACTGTTAAGTCTCAGTTTCAAACAAGTGACTGCTGAGTGGTTAACCTTATTAACAATGACTGTAAAAGACCTCATTATACTGCTCTCAATGTGACAGGTTGAACCAGCTGAATTGAAGAGTGTGAGAAATGGTGCTGACTGTCGGTGTAATAAAACCTCATTAAGAATCACCCTGACATTTGTAATGATGCAAATCAAAAATCCAGTTTTGAAACATAACTTTACTGAGCAATATGTTATGTAGTTCAGATTAAGGACACTCATTACTTTGAAAAACAATAATATTTGTTTACTCAGTATTTCAATTTTTAAGCAGCCTTGAACAAACACTATTTCCCATCAGGTTTAAATGTCCAGGCTGGACTAAACAAGCTAGCCCAAGTTCTTAATATCATTTGTGTTAATGCGTTAATGATGTTAATTAAGTTAATTCAACATGGGCGAGTGGAGGGTAGTTCAGACATGCCTGTAACAACAGCAGGAGGAGACCCCAACACAGGTTTTTACATAGCAAAAGATTACAGCTAAGAAGTTGGAAAAAGTTAGGAAAGCATTGAATATTAAGATATGGAATAAACCAAGTTGTGTATGGGAGCTGTAGTTTTTTTGTCATTGTTTTAACTTTGGTGTTTTAATATCTACAAGCAAACGACGACGTGATTGGTTGCTTTGTTAGAAAATACCTGAACAAACTACAAATCTGGTGGTCAATCTGCTTCTCAGCAATGAAGCCAATAAGTGCATTTTGTAAAACGTTGAACCATCCCTTGGAGCATTTTTCCGGATGCTTCTCTAATAAGTGCCTTACAGTATTATGAGTGTACATATTTTATTTCATTCATATCTCAATAACTCTCTGAAAAGGTGCATCATGTCACAACTAGAAAAAAGGAACTACATGTCAAAAAAACAGTGATGTTGCCGTTGTGGTCCATGACCATCTCCGCTCTGTATGAAGCCTGTCAGTATGATGCGAGACTGGAACTTTCACTACACTGTAACCAAGTACTGTGATGCTGGATATGAGCGTTTACAAGCTGGATGAGGGTTCAAATACTGCTTTTGTTGTGTTCTGAGATGACTATTGGTTAAAAAGGTGAGCAGAGATAGTCATGTGAGTGGTGTGGAGCCAATGAGAGCGGAGACATTATTTCAACAACAGCATGTCCAGTCTTCATAACTCCAAAGTCAAAAGGAATTCAAACTGGGTTGTTACAAAAAAAAAACAAAAGAGGAAAAAACAACAAAAAACAATTTTTTACAACCTTCTGTAAACATGAGCTTAGGCAGAATATGGCAGACAGAAAAATTAAAGATTTGGCAAAAGAAAAAAAAAAAACGTATTAGACATTTAGAACGTGATACATTCTGTGTTTTATCTGAACGCAGCGTCGTTACCGAGCTGATTTTCAGAAGTTAACAGATTAGAAAAGGCTTCAGGTAAAAAGCTTTTAAGACTAACATGAGCCATCCAATCACACAGTGAGACAGCGTTAATTAACTTTTTACTGACTTCACCCGCTCCAATATCCGACAAGTTTACCCGTTCATGGATCCGATTTATTCCTAAACAAAAATAGAAATCCACTTCTGGGGAAGGCAGCCTGTCAATAAACAGACCCAAGAAAAATCATACGAATGAAAAAAAACAAACAAAAAAAAACATTCATTCTTTGTGAGTTTTGAACTAAAAAAAGAATAATTATGAACTGGTCCGTTGCATCGCTGGCAATTTCATATCCAGTCCAGTTGATTCTGATTGATAATGATGACAAGAGGATTTGTATAGACTTGGAGAGAAACCTTGACATTTTAAGTCTGATTTATCGTTTTTAACCTGGAAGCTGTGAGGCAGAAAACAGAAAGAAATCCTCTGGGTGTTCATGAGGGGGAAGCAGGATAAAGGATTGTTCAACTACAAAACAAGTAGCCAGTGAGTAAAAACTACCTGAATAAAAATGTTTAAATGTCAAGGTCTCCCTTTTTTTTTCTTCTTTTAAACAGTGTTTTTATAAGATTTACAAGGAAACTAAAGCTTGTGCTGCTGGGCGTAAAGAACATAGCTACTCTACTGTCTCTCGTTAGAAATCTGAAGAGAAATCGTCACCTCCACATCCCCCCCTGCCCACGCGTCTCCATTCATCTCACAAAAAAAACACATTAAAGTGTCTGACGTAGTTTGGCATTATATTTCTACATATCAAACCACCCGGCGAGAGTAAATACCAGCTTTAATCTTGCCAATGGTGTCTTAAAATAAAGTGACGCTGAAATATCCTGTTCTGACTTTTATCCATTTAACTTCACAGACTTTACTGTTGAAAAAACAAAAAAACAGACGGAGAAAAAAAAGCGTACATTTAGATGATGGAAGTGGAAGAGCACCCAGAAGAAGTCGATCTCTACTCTACTAAAGTAAAGCAAGAAACAAAAACCTTATTAGGCATGTCAGAACGTGAATATGATGTTCTCTCCTTTGCTAGCAGGGTTGGATTTATACGTCAACACTTTATTGTGTGAGGGGCCCTTCGTGAGCTGTGATGTGAACATAGTCGGCCAGTTGTTTCATTTTCAAGTCAGAGTACCTTCGTCTTTCTATGGTCAGCTTGAAAATTGCCTGGCTCGTGAAAATATCATCCCTGTGGCAGACGTCAATCTTGTATTAATACAATGTGCTAACACCAGCAGGGAAAAGAACCTGAGCTGGCTCGAGTAGACAGATGTGTGAAATACCATTGGGTGTGTAACTAGTGGGAAGTAATGAGCTTTTTGTTTTTGTTTTTTTTTTGGCCAACATTAATGTCAGGAATGCCAGTTAATTTTCTAATAAAGTGCAGGGGAGAAATACCGCTGATGGAAAACAAAAAACAAAAAAAAAATCTCTATATATTTACAGATTGTGCCTTTAAATGAGAAGCTTAGACAGGGGAGTTTTGTGTTCTCCTCTGTGCCTGAAACTCTACTCTACATGGCAGTCAGTGTTTAAACCGTCTTAACAGTGCTTGTGCTCTCGTTTCTGACACAATCAGCAGCTCCCGGACAGGTTTGCTCATCCCAAAAAAAAGGCTGTTACGAAAAGACGACGAAAAGAAAGGCATTTCTGAAAAAGAAGAACAAAAAAAAAAAAGAAAAAGAGAAGATTTCACTACACGTTACGCACACTTACAAACACCGAAGCGGATGCTGAGCGCGGCAGATTTTGTGTTAACGAGACGACTGAGAAAAAAAAAGACGTACTGTTGCTGCTGAGATGTGTCTGTCTATAAAGAAGAAGGAAAAAAAACTCAAAATATTAGACAGCAGCAATGTAAACTAACAGAAAGGCTTTGTGTCAGATAAATAGTGATCTGACATGTTCACAGCTAATACACAATCACTGACTGCTCACACGACTAGAATTTTGTTGGGCTAGGCACCGATCGGCCAGCTTCTATAAACTTCAACACTGACAGTTGTTTTTCGCAGTGATTTATAAAGCTAAACTTACATATTGGTTTCTACAGATGTCTGGCAGCCTAAAGAACTTTTTTTTTTCCTTTTTTTTTTTAATCTTCCAGGTGTTTTATGATATTGTTGTTTTTTTTACTTATATTAGTTTTTATGTATGAGCACTTTTTGAATTCTTCCTACCGTAGCAGAAGTCTCTTCACCGACTGACGAGTAAAGAGAGAAAAGAGATACTTGACATAACTTTTAAGACAATTTTTCTGCCCACACATACACACGCTCACACATGCAAACACGGAAACGACTACATCAGGAAGCCAGTCAGTTGGTCAGTCAGGTGGGATAGGGGAACCAGCCCCTACCGCCCCTCGCAGGCCTTCATCACTTGATTGATAAAAACCACACCGATCCTTGCTCCTCCTAGATCCAGTTGGTGGAATTTGTCCCGTTTTTTTTCCCCCCCTGGCGCCCCCCTGCAAGAAGTGTGTCATCACTAAATCCAAACTACACGTGTAGCTGATGCGCCCACATATCACCCCCTCCGACGTGGCCTAAACAGGAAATCCGTCAATCAAAAAGCTGGGCGGTGAGCGTCGATGAGGAAGCCGAGGCCCGTCGCAAGAAGGAGGAGGAGTGCTGTGTTTCAAAGTATCTTCCGGTCCAGTTGAAACTCAAGGAGGCTCTATCTGCCCCCCAGATTTGAGATGTGTTGCCTATGACGCAGGCTGTCTACAGCTCTGCGTTGGCCGGCGGTTTGGTGGTGGTCATGATCTTCATGTACTGGGTGAAGATGGCCTCGAAAGCCTCGTCTCTGTGGATCATGGCACCGAACACCAGTGGCTGGAAGAGGCAGAGACGCTGAGTGATTAACATGGAAGTAGAAATTGCCAAGATGTCAAAACTTTCCAGCCAAGAAAAACAGTCCCGCTTCCAGCTTTGTGACCATGGATTTCTTCAGATAATCCCAGTGGGTTTTTAAAAGGATTTGGCTGTATGTGCAGAGCCAAAGCAACAATGAACTGTTGGTTTGGCTCTGAATAAAGGTATTGTGTGTGTGTATCCAAAGTCTGATAAATCTTATTCCTCACATTGTGCCGTAGACCTCCGTTGTCCAAAAACGATTAAAAACATGTCAATGAGCCACACCGCTGCACTGGGTGACATGTTCCTTAGTTACTGTAGATTGTTTAGAAACAGCTCCTAACACTAATAAAAGACGTGATCACGTTTTCAGTCTCAGGAGAGAAGTTCTCTGTACAGCATGTGAGATAACTTCTCTCCTGAGACTGAAAACATGATGACTGTTAATTAGTCTGTGGAGGTTTCTAAACAAACTGACATGACAGTAATCTTTAGGGAGAAGGATCATGTGACCCGGTGTTTTTAATAGTTTGTGGACAACAGAGGAATAAGATAACATATTTGACACACACATAATATTTATATAATAATATTCTCTCCTTACATTTCACATTATCTGATTGAGACTAAATGAAATGAGTTTTGCACAAAGCAGAGATGATATGGTCACTGATGATGAATTAAAGCACATGGGAGTAATTAATCATAATTAGAAAACTATTAAAGACAGTGGTGAGTAATCACTTAGCTCATTGCTTCAACTGATAATCAAGAACACATTTAAGTGATGAATTTACTCCATCACATGGTCACATTTCTGAATTTCCAGTGTCTTCGTGTTTCCACTCGGGGGTGCCAGTGTGCCCAGTCAGGTATATAGTGTGTATCCTTGTATACATCTTTACAGTGTGCATCTTAACTATGTTTCAGTCTGCTGGGAACTATTCTCTATCGCTTATGAATTCTTTAATACATTAAACTGATTTCAGTGTATAGTATCTGTGTTTTTGTGGCATGTTTTGGTGTCATGGCTGTCTTATACAACAGTCCCTCCATACTGTACCTTCTGAGTAGAAGGAGTCGCTATAGAGATGCCCATCCCACTTCCTGGTAGGACTGAAAGCACTTTGTACTGTGGTGAGAGAGAGAGAGAAACCACATATTATTAAAACATGTTAAACATCAAATCACAAACTCTTCATTTCCACATAATGGTCCATAGTAAGTGTTCCTGCTCCCTTTTTAAACATTTTTGGAGTTTAATGAAGAGTGATTACCTTTTGTATGTCAGTGATGTCCACCAGCTTGATAACTTTATTCTTCTTGGAGGAGCCGGATCGTGAGCTGGAGCTCTCGAAGCACAAGTAACTGTAAACAGAAAACATACGACTAACTGAAGGGAACTTCTTGTCAAATACACATTCAAAGAAAGAGGTGAAGAGATTTAAAGGTCAGGGATATTGTCGGGGGGTGTGAGGGAGGCTGTCCCGTTTGAGAGAGAGAGAGGGAGGGAGATGGACGTAGAGAAGATGTGGTGTAGCTGCTAACAAGATGATAAGATGCAGAACCTTTAAAAACTTATTTTTTCTCTCATGCAGTCAGAGAGTTGTGTTAATGAAGAAAGATACTCTCTTGAGGAAAGATGTCCCACTTACTTCTCTGTGACATAAAGCATTCCATTCCTGATGTAGTCAGTGGGCATCTTCCTGTCTCTGTTTATCAGGCAACACCTCCAGCCGTTCTCACATACTGAAAACACACATAAAAAAGATATTATGATTTGATCTTTTCTCTATCACCTCAACTACAGAGGTGGATTAAAACATTTTATAACTTCAATTTATTATGACAAATGAGATGTGAGCTGTGCAAATTGTAATGCAGTTAAATGTCAATAACGTCAGTGCAAATAAAAACAGATACAGTAAGCCGTCTCACCCGCCAGGGGGCGCTCCGACTCCGACAGATTGAAGACCTCATGGAAGGCTCCCTTCTTGGTGCTGTGCAAGCGACCTGCCTCCTCCTCTCTGCTCACGCCGCACGGCACGGTGGCGAGGCTGCTCCGAGACGCCACTGGCTGAACCTGGAGAGAGAGAGACAGAGAGACAGAGAGACAGAGAGAGAGAGAGAGAGATGGAGGAGTGGGGAGGAGAGGGAGAGAAAACAAGACAGGGTGACAAAAACAGAGGCGAGAAGGACACGTGGGGTGGAGAGGAGGGAGGGAGAAGACGGAGAAATATTTAACATTAAGCATTTCTGTACATGATGTCATACAGGACTACAGCTTCCCAGAGATTATTGAGAGAAGTGGCCGATATTCAAGCAGCTCTTCTGTGCTTCTCTGTGTGCACTTGTTTGCTGCAGGCTCAAGTGTGACGTGCAAAGCGGAGAATAAGGCCATCATTCACTCAACAAACATGACCAGTTTATAGGCCAAATAATACTTTAAAAATGAAAGTCAAAGAGATCATTTTATGTATTGATCAGTCTTTTTCTGCATAAATGTTTTATCTTATAATGATATGGTTGTAGGAAATGAACCAACATTTCAAAAAAGCTACCAACGATGACATTCGGGGGGTTAATTTCTACATATTATGGGACAGGGAGGATTTACTCAGCTAATATTCAATAACAATGTAAACACACTATACTATGTGGGTTTTAACTACTCATTAAACACGCTGCTACTTCTTCTCACAAAGCATCTGTGACAATGGATCAAAAGTGTCAATCTGTTCCTTCGACGTTTGACACCTTTTGATCCATTCTCTACACAAACACTAGCGGGCCAGCCTCATGGTGTGTTCACGCATCACACGCACACGCACACACACGCTTTGAGGTGAGCTGGTAGCACACCCAGGCACAGTAGAGGAACCAAAAAAGGGAGACACACCAAAGTACCTACCTTCTCTGAGGTAGACAGCTGAGAGGGAGAAAACGACAGAGGACACCTGTGACTGATGCCACAGCAAAGACACACAAGCTCACACATTCAACCCCTACGTGAAACACCCTTTTTCTGTTATCAACCCAGCGATGGCGCGTCATAACAGTGAGTGGCAGGATTTTTGATGTATTACTGGCGGAACTGATGCTATCTTAAATAAAAAAAATCTTTTATCTCTAATGACACTGAACCTGAAGCTCCAATGGACCCAAACGGCATCACTGCAGTAGCTGCTCAACAAATGCAACGAGGACGGCTTGAACAGAGAATTAGTGTAGCATGAATAATCCTTTGCACTGTGCATTATACACACATATGTGACTGTTTTGTCTTAGGATTCAGACTAAGCTCTGTCAAATGGTCTGTATGCAGGAGAAGGCAATGAATAAGTAGATGCAGTGTGTGTTTGTGGCCCCTCACCCGCCGTGACACAGTGGCGTTGGTCCTCTCCTTGAGCTGGGGGTCGGTGGGGAGGTTGTTCCACACGATGTGGGGCGTGTCGTACTTGTCCCGCAGTTTCGGACAGCTCTTAAACAGGAAGTCTATGATGAAGAACTTGATACCGGCGTACAGGCCTGGGGGAGGACAAGGCAGTGGCAGTGAGAGGAGAAAACTAATAACTTGTAATGTGCAGCAAAGTTGTGGGCCTCCAATCATCTTAGTTGTTAAAGGCTTTCATATTTCAAAGTTCAAAGCTTTTATCGTTTTTAAATCTCAGTGGCATTCATGGTGCAGCCTTTTATATCCTTGACGTCATTCAAAATTTTTGAAAGTAATATTTCTTTCAATTAACTCCACATTTCACTATTTTCCTGCATATTGAAGGGTGGTTGAAAGCCCTTCTGACTGTCTTTATTAACAAAAAAACCAGCCTTGAGTTATGTTGCGCATATTACAAGAGTTAAGTCTCTTTAATAACTTTTTACCATAACACCTGTGATGACAGGGGCCCTGCAGGAAAAGCACAGATGTTAGTAATATCATTAATGATAGTTCTGTCCTGTTTAAATGTGCCATTAAGCTGTGTCAGTGTGACCGTGAGTCAGCACGAAACCAGAATCCTAAAACTGGAGCAGCTACATGGAAATGAGGCATCATTAATCTCCAATTACATCTGTTCTTTTCCTCCTGTGGCATGTCAAAATGATTGCTGTGATAAAGGCCTATAGCTGAATTGTCATTTTGCCTTGCTTCATTCATTCAGCCTGATATTATACTCAGCCGCCTATTCGCTACTTTCATGAATGTAGCTCCTTCCTAAACAAGCTAGTTATGTAAGACGATAACATCCCCATTTTTATCTCCATCTACAAAGCTCTAATTGGTCAGTTGTTTCTTCAACATTTCTGTTTGAATCACACATCTGATGGCTGGCACTGAAGCAGTTTGGAACCAGGCTGCAAACTCACTCCAAACTACAAACGAATTGAAAAAGCTTTTGGATCCCAATCAAATCTGTTTCAGGCCACAAATCTGGTGTGAGCAGTTCTGTTGGATTGGCTGCAGATGTCATATGTTTGGTAACAATGCCAACAGCTACTTTCTAATGCAGAAATCAACCACCTCATTTTGGTTCTCTGACTCATTTACAGTAGAAATAAAGTGCATTCACTGCTCATGTGAAAAGTGACAGCTGACTGAATAAACACAGCCATTGTTTGTACAGCTATTATTTCTCTGAGCATCTTCTGAGGAAAAATGAGCCCACGGTCATTTAGAAAAACTCTGTAAACAAGAAATACTGTAGCAGTAACTAATATCATCAGATCGGCAACAGCCTATAGCTGCCCCTCAATGTGAAAAGGAGAACGGTTACACAAGTGTTTCATGAATGCATTTGTTTGTGTGCGCTGGGTTGTGTGCAAGTATTTGCATTCATTTAGGGATCCCGTGAAGTTATGTACAGCAGTCCAGGAGGATAGAGAAGCTTTGTGTGTGAGTGTGTGTGTGTGTGTGCGTGTGTGTGTGTCTCTTACCCATCATGAAGCCCAACAGTTTGTATGGCAGGACGCAGGAGGTGATGAAAGTCACCCACAGGCAGATGTAAAGTTTCCGAGTGCTCTCCGGCTGCACCCACATGAAGAGGCTGACAGACAAACACACACATACACACACACACACGCGCAAGCACAGGGATGAGAGAAATGTCAATATGGTCTAAAGGTTTGAGTGTTGCTTTAAAAAAAAAAAAAGAAAAAGGAATACACAACTAATTAAACTTACTTCTTTATCTTCTCTAACACATCCGCCATCTTACCGAAAAGGTTCTGCAAGGAGAGTTGAAACATTGTGTGAACTCATTCAGTTTCAGTATCTCTTACTTCTCACACTAGTATGAGTGGTAACATGTTGTACCTGTGCTTTTTGTGCAACATCAAGTACAAGCTGGAACTTCTCAGATACAGTCAAGTCTTCCTTTGAAGGCTCCTGCACAACACGAAAAAAAGTGAAAAAGTTAGTGAGACTATACATTAACCTCTCACCCTCATATATTCTTCCTACTGAAACACAGAAAACAGGAAGCAGTGGGAAGTCGTCTCACCATGGGCTCCGAGACCTCAGGCACAATGCTCCACTGGATCCTCCAACCTCTGGAAAAAGAAGAAGATGAGGTGAAAAATAAGCCACAAATTACGCAAGTCCTCAATTTGATCACGTTTAAGTTGACCAGCTGTCCCAGTTTGAAGCTCCAAGTCCAGACAGATGTCTGACAATTACTAATATGACCCCATTTCCAAAATGCTCCACTTTTAAAGATTTTGGTGAGTTCACAGAAACTCAGCTGCAACAGTAAAGACAAAAAAAAGTTAAAAATGGCACAGTGGATGTCACTCTAAAACATGACTGTCCACCGAGGAGAAAAGTTGTACCTGGCGATGAGGTAATTTAAGGACAAGCGCAGGATAGCCAGGAAGAGTAACATGGGAATGGCCCAGCCATGCCAAGCAGCATTCATGTAGATCTGCAACAGAACAGTTTAACATTTGGTTTATTGTTTATTTTACAGCGATGATCACAGTTTACAGCAACATATTCAATTCAAATTACAGTTTTACGACATACTTGTCCCATCTAGTTTATTTGACAGGCCTCTACTTAAAAAAAAGCACTGGGTATCTTTATGTGTGAGAGAAAGACAAACTGATGACAAGACCTCAATAAAGATTTCCTTCAGTTATGATTTGGCTGGCTCATTCTGACACTGACTCAAAGCTTTTAATTACGGTGACTTTACTGGCAGTGGAAGATGCTATTAGAGTCTCCTGTCAACACTATAGCGGGATCATCACTACAAAATGAGATGGCACTGGCACGTGTGGCCACAATCAATGGGGTTGAAGATGATTTAGCATGATCACCGACTGTGGACAATAAAGAAGATCTGATGAGGGCTCTCCTGTCTGCAATCTGTCGGAGCAGAAATTACCTTGCCATTCTTTTCTATTCACTGTTGCGTAATAAGAGGTGTAAACCGATTGGGCTAAACGAGATAACCAGCTGAAATAATCGAATTTATAATAGAATAGAGTGTTAGAAATGATGGGAAGGAAATGTGAACACTCACAATGAAGGCAATAGCTGAGGTGTAGACGGAGTGCCAATTAGATAAGGCGGAGAGGTTCCTTAAGAAGTTGGTGACAGGTCTGGCTCCTCGCTCTAAAAACAAGAATAAAAGGGATTCATTCAGTGTATACAAGAAAAGAGGCAATATAGGACTGTGTTCATTGTGGAGGTGTCATCATTTCAATTCTAAACTGAAAATCGATCGAAACCTTCAAAATCAAAAGCAGGATCGGCAACTCCTGCAGTATTTTTTTTCTCCTCCCCTGTGTGTCTACTTGTGTGCATCCAAGGAAAAACATAAACAAACCAACAAAAGAAAAAAAAAACCCACAACAACATTTCAAAGCTGACACAGTGTAGCTTACTGGCAGTCTGCAGCTTCATTACTTTTAAGACACTGTAGCTGCTGCTGGAGTTAGAGTTGAAGAAAAAAACAAAAGAACTGGAAAATCCTCCCGCTTCAGTTCATTGACAGATAAAACTAGTTTCTAGGCTTTTTGCTACACACTTTGGTAAGGTGTGTTAAAATATAATTGACAGATGCGAACTTCCTGGGTCAATAACTCAGAAGTGAAAAATAACACTGGACTCGATGTACAGCCGGCTGTGAGACAAGTGTGTGAGTGCAACAAACTTCCTCTTCTTTTTGTCTTTGTGTTTGTTCCCAACTGACTGGTGAAATAAGTTATTGTATAGAAGTATGGCCTTCTAGTGGTACATTCCCAAAAAATATATGTTAATACCATTGCCTACACTTTTCAACATCTGTTATAGATCCATCCAAATCAATTAAATGTCTTCATGTGGAAAGGAAAAATCATGTACTGTGAAAGTGTGAGTGTGTAGTCCATCATTTTTATTGCGGTCGATATTATAGCCCTACAGAATTTTGCAGGAGCTACTTGAAACCCAACGATGTACCAACAGTAAAGTTAGAACTAACAGTCTGTAGCTGTCTGTTTGTGTGTGTTTTGAGTACTCACTGAGTCGCCTCATATTTTCTGTCAACCTGGATGGAAGACACAAGAAAAATGAAGGTCAGAACACATGCAGATGATTGCATGTACGCGGGCACACAGAGAAAATGCTGCTTTATGTGAGAGAGGCGGTGATGACATATTGGCCTTCATCATCCTGGCATGACTCACTCGCCTTTACAGAGGAGGAAAGAAAATAAATGAGAAAAGAGCCTCCTTTCTCTGTCCTATTATATTTCTCTCTGTACAATTTGTTTTTTTATTTAACTTGTCTCCTCTGGCAACCAACACAGTGCAACAGTTCAAGGATGCTACAGTACACTAAAATACAAACAGTACACTGCATTTGTGTTTATTATCAAAAGTGCACATTCATATGATGACGTCTGTGACACTGTTGATGATAACTGTATTTAAGTACGATATCTTTAGTATTCCCTTGCTGCTGTCTGGCCGTCTGACTCCACATCTCCTTGAACAAGTGCAGAAATCAATACTTGAGGACGGACATTTGAGGTGCTGTTCCAGAGCAGCTCTGATGCCCACCTTTTAGCACTTAGCGGTTCCTCTGTCTCCACGGTGCTTTCCTCCGGCTGGAAGCGGAAGTCTTCGATGTAAACCCCGAAGCGCTCGTACAGCCACTTCTGCAGCCGCGAACTCCATACCTCCTTCTGCTGCTGCGGCTGCTGCTTCTCCGCTAAAGACAGAACAGATAGATTATGTTATGTGTGATCTATGAAAAACATTTGTTTCTTGAGTAATTGTTTGGTGCTGTGGTTATTGAGATATTAAGTAAGCAAAGGTAGTGGAAGGTAGAGTCTCGGAATGGATTCAATTGTATTTATCTGCTATAACATAATAAGCTGCAAACCTTAGCATGCACAGCTAACTAGCTTATCAACCAATACTGTTACATAATTGTATCTCTTCAGGACTGGAGGATCTACTGTGTGGTAGCAGAGATGCGTGTATATTAGAGCCTTAAACAGTATTAGCGGCTCTGCTGCTAACTGTGTTGCTTGTACATGTATGTTTTTCCATGATAAGATGTCAAACCATCCAGAGATTGTGGTAGAACTAAATGTTATTGCAACACTGTACTATTTCTAGTAACATTTAGTTACTAATGCTGAAATACCCCTGTGCAAAGAACATAACCCAAATGTCCCACACTAATGGACACTAATGCAGCTGCAGAACCACAGCTGAATGTGCAGCTGGAGAGAAAAGAAAAAAGGAGCACCCTGTATGTTCAAGTCACTGAGAGGATAAATAAACAAAAAAGAAAAGACAATGTAATTACAGTGATGTGAAAGCTCCGACAGAGTTTATTTTATTCTGCTGCACAGTCATTATCAGTATCTTGGTGCTGATTATGAAATTGTGTTAGAAGCCATTTTCATTTGTAGTTTACTCAGTTAAAGCAGTCCAATGATGTACTGGCCTAGATGAAGTGATCTACAATCATAACCCATTTTCCAAAATAAACCGTTCTGTGTCTCGCTCCCTTTCTTCATCTCTCTCTGTCACACACACACACACACACACACACAGGCAGTACAGCTTTTTATTAATGAAACAACTAACCTGTATACTAAAATAGGTTTTGGTGCAATGTAGAAACAACAAATTACAAACTCAAAATGTACCCAAGTGTATACTAACCATATGAAAGCACACACACCCCACATACCTCTATATGTCCTATAATAACCTATTTGCACTTCCGACACTTCCTTTCAAGCCTTCCACGCACACATCCTCCTTCTCACACAAATACACACAAATAGTTGTCTTGATTTACTCCCACACTAAAAGACGTCAAAGTCTTCCTTCCCACTCACCCCCCCTTCCTGACTCTCTCTTGCTGGCTGCCTCTCTCCCTCCGGGGTCTTACCTGTTCCATTGTTAGAGGGCGACTGCTGTTTTCGGGGAGGTTGTGGCGGAGAGTCCTCCAGCCTGAGGGAAAGCGAAAGAGACAGAAAGATTTTTCAAATGTCAGTCTCACTTCTCTGTTACCAGAGCTGCAGATGCTACAAGCAGACACTTTGTCAGGAAGTTCACGTTAAGAGACCTGCTGCTTTGGATAGTTCAACAACCTTCTGAAGATCTTAGACAGACACATACACACACACACAGAGAGAGAGAGGGAATGACGAGATGTTTCAGTCTCAAACAGCCTTTGCTGAAGTCTATATAATTATCTCAGTGTTAAAATGTCACAGCAGTGGCTTTACAAACAAAGATACAAAGAAACTAAGCATGTATACTCTTTTGGCGGGCATGCTATCCTTTCATCTTTAATGCTTTTCTTGCTAGTGGCCACTAATAAGAGACTATGGGTGAATTTCTCTGTATGAATACAAAGCATCTCTTTGACTGATGAACAGGTGTTTCCAACCACTGCATTAGTGAAAAGTTCAATTTGGTTGTCCCATGTCAGTTTCACTAAGGCTCCCAGCTCAAATGTAGATTTGTAGGCTCCAAAAACAAACGTCAAAGAAGCCTACATTATACAATACAATAGTAACAGCCTGCATGTGTTACTACAGTTGATGTTTTCATCCAAAGACAAAAACAAAGTTTACAACCATAGACAACAAAGGAACCCAGCAAATATTCATATGTGAGAAGCTGAAATCAGAGAAATGTGGCTTTCTTCATTTTAAAAAAGATTAATAATTCAACAAAAGTGTTGCTGATTCATTTTCTGGTGATTAACTTTATCAACTAATCTTTGCTCTAATAACCATATAACCATTACTGCTGATTTGTACACAGGAGCAGCTGCAGTTATATACAGATGTGACATGAAGGAAAAAGGAATGAAGGAAAAAAAGCTGAATATATGAGTGGATTCAAATGCTTTATGCTTTCATACCAGGTGTGACTGAATCATAAGCTCCAATATGGTGTTCGCAGTCAACAACCCAGTTGAACACATATCTGCCAATGATATGGAGGCTCTGCTTTCATCGTGCTGGCTTGTAGTTTTTTTCCTTTAATTTGTTTCCCATCTGTATCTGAAGTGTTGCAGTGCACTGATATAGTGCAGACTAAATTTAGGAGCCTATTCTAGTCACACCTGGAAACTTCCTAGTAAAACCAGAGTGTTCTAATTTTGGCCCGACCGTGCTCTGCTGCCTTGCTCGTTGGCACCTGGATGCGAGCCACAGAGGACAAGCGGTGTGTTTTATAATCTGCTGTCCTACATCTACATCTCTCTGGGTGGAGATGCTGCTGCTGATGAGGGATTAACTGAAGAAAACTCCCAGGTCACGGTACGTTAGTGCCGTTACGCCGGTTCATTCTTGAGGCTGTGTTTTCTAGGCTGGTAATCACTTGGAGAGCACCGGTGGAATTTCCCATTGGCAGGCACAGGAACATCATCTGATCACTGACACACACACACAGAGTCGTATGTGCCTGCCATGAGGTTAAGGGGTGGCTTTAAGTGTGCCAAGAGACACAAGCTTTTCCCATCACCAACATAGCGACGGTGTGGCAGCGTGCACTTGGCTACATGGACTGGCGCGTGACTCGATGCTGTTTTATTTTTTTCTCTCTCTTTCCATCTCCATCAAAACACGTACACACAAACACACACACCTCCTTGTGGAATTCCCCGCCTACCGAGCTGGTGAGGCCTCTATTTATAACAGGAACCTAGTGGAGCGCTGGGACTGACTGACACACGTGCACACACACACGCACACACACACACCCACAGCTCCTGTCTGACTTAACCCATGATAAACTCTGCCGGGCAGCAAAGTTAGTCACCATTTCCTGTCGTTCGCTCATCATTATTACTTCCCATATTGCACATTTAGTTCTCATCTCCTGTCAGCCTCCGTTCCGCGCTTTAACTCTGCTCTCCGTCTTCCTGACTCACCTGGATTTGAGCACCTCATTCATCTTCTGCTCCAAGTCTAGCCGCTTGCTTCGCTCTCTCTCCAGCTCCTGCCGCAAAGAGTCCACATTCGTCTCTTCCCGCAGCTTCCTCAGCTCCTCCTCTGGAAAAAAAAAAACAACCCACAAATACTTGACATCAGCATCACAAATCTTGACGTGAAAATGGCGAAGCCAGACAAACACACAGATATTCATGGTCATAAAAAGGGCAATTCAAGTGGAACATTTCATCCAGCACTTAAATGTTATTGTGATTTATTAGCAGTAAATCAACAAAAAAAGATCACCAGTACAACTATACAAAGGCGGTCAATAATTCAACTTTGAGTGTGAAGTCACAGAATTGATTTTTATCAAAGCCCTGCCTTTGTTTATGGCTTTCTTTTCCATCGCTCCCTTAATCCATCTGCCTTCACCTTCACCACTCCCCTACTCTTCCTCCTTGTCAGTCAGCTTCTAGCATCAAGTAGTTTCAGGTATCAGAGCTTTCTAAGCCTGGGGTGCAACATCAGCAGTGTTTCCTCTCGGCCTATTGTCCCCCTGACTAAAAGGACACATTAATATTGAAGGAGGGGAGGCAATGAAAGAGGGGACAAATGCAGAGGCACAAATGAGTGATTACCTGCAAGCACTTTGTTTGTGGCCTGCCTTGACAAATTACAAATGGATTGTGATTTTTTAAATGAGAAGATGTGGTTTCTTTTTGTGTCATAAATCAAACAAAAATCAAAACACTATTGTGACGAGTATTGGAGCTTGGAAGTCTCAGATTCTTTTTAAAAGGTCTTAGACCTCAATTAGCTCATTATACCCGAGTCATGCCAGCGATTGTTTTCGGAAATGTTAGCTGGTGCCAGTTTCAAAGCTTTACAAATACTCTGACTCTTCAAACCTTGTGCAAACACTCAGCAACTGGTCAAGTAGCAGTTGACGTCCATGCCTGTCCACTGTCCAGACTCATAATATTTGTATGAAGACTTTGAAGGAATTTAATAAAAGAGGTATTGCTGTATTATATTCTCAGCTAAAGCAAACCTTCATAGTTCAAGTGTATTTGGAAAACTATTCCTTTTGTTGTTTATCTTATTATTCACACATATCTTTCCCCTTGCCTCAGCTTTGTCGTCTGTGTGTATGTTCACTGAAAGAAACAGAAAGCAGAGTCAGCCTTGTATGTGTTCACGTGTTTGGCTGATCAACAAAGTTGTTGCCATGACAGCAGACAATGCTTCAGATATGGATTTTGCTACAAAGAAACTTGGATTCATACACATCTTGAACCCGACAGCACAGAAGATCAATATAAACACCACAGTATCAAAGTGGGCACCCAAGATTACTCACACCAATTCAGTATCTGACCAAAGGTGAAATATGGTCACAATCTGTTTAATGCAGCCAGAAAAGTTTTTGCAGAGGTCACATTAAAGCTGACCTTTTGGATATAAAGTATCATCACTTTATTTTATCTGACTAGATGTAAGTGAAACTTTGTTATGAGCAGCTTATGAATTCTTGAGTTATGGCCAAAAATGTTTCTTGAGAGGTCACAGGGCCTGACCTTTGACCACCAAAATGTAACCAGTTCACCCTCGAGTCCAAGTGGACATTTGTACCAGTAATGTAATGCATTTCTGAGATACCACGCTCCCAAGAGAACAGGAGGAACAGACGGGCGTACAACCCGAAAACATAACACCTCCGGCCGCAGCTGTCACCAGAGTGGAGGCTTCCATCATTCTAAGCTGTAACACCACTTCAAACACCAGCACACCCACATTTTATAGGAAAACTCTGCTAGGTAACAACACCCACTGATAATAAAAGCACAGGCTGTGAGCACTGAGGATCAAGGTCAGTATGCCTCCAACTTAAAAAACACAAAATAATATTATCTGGACTGCTGCACAGCCTGACAGATTGCACTGCTCTTCATTATGCAGACAGCCGGGACTCATATTACCAGAATTTAGCTGCCAGTTTCTCTCTCTCCTCACCTAATCTTATATCTCACTCTTGTCTTTTATCTCTTCCCATTAAGGCTAATAAAACATTCATTGGCAGCACCTCCTGCAGCTACAGCACCGCCTGCTACACTGTGTGCTCCAACTGAGAGAAGAGATACTTTATCTCCAGGTCACACATAATGTACTTGCTTAATAGTTTAATTAGATATGTTTTGGTCCTCCTTTTGAATCATAAACACAAAATATGATTCTTTCCCCTTACTTCATGTTTGTAATATGACCCCTCCAACACACTTCCATCCCTCCATCTACTCAGTGTGTCTCGTCTCCTTATCTGCTAATTGTAGCATCTGTTTATTGTAAAGGTATTAATGTATGTAAACAATACAGGGAGAGTGAGTGTGCCTGCGTCTGCATGTGCGTAAGAGACAGAAAAGCTGTGAGGCTGGCCAAAGGTTACTATGGGTTAAGCAGCTTAGCACCGGCTATGCTGCGCAGTGCCAGGAGATCCGCAGCCCACTGTAAACCTATTAGATAAATAGGAGCAACGACAGCGATGCACCCTGGGTGGTGTAGGCGAAACTGGATCAGTGGTTTACTGTACACTGAAAATGAAGATTATAGTGACAGCAAATGTGTCACAATATCATTTGAAAAAAGAAAATGACTAAAAAGAAACATAGAACTTTCAATATTAACTTTTTTTTTTTTAGCTCTATTTTGCTCCTCAGCCTCTAAATGACACACTATGTGCATTATCTAGATGTTAACTTGGTCTGTCATCCTGTTGGGTGCCAGATCAAAAGCATTAAAACCAAAACTAGGTCCATAGGAGCGCTGACAGTAAAAACAAACTGAAAGATGCTAAAATGCTGTGTTGAGCTGAGGGAAAGTACAGAGCTTGATGACTATGCTCTGACTATTCATCTATAATTGACACATTTTTCCATTACACATCGTCATTTTATGTCATTGTGTATACGAAAATATTGATAAGTGCAGTTTTAAGTGCACTTTGCTTTGTGCGTGGATGGGAGGAGGATGGGGTTATTGTTATATTGTGTGAAGCACTTTGTCTGTGTGAGCGCTACACAAATAAAGCCTGATTGATTAAGTCACTTCAGTATTTGGTTTAAGATGCCTTAGTCATTCCAGAATATTGCAGTAGGTAATTGCTTCAGTGTCTTGTAAGCCCATTTGGGCTGGGCACTTCTGGTGCATAACACCTTAATAAAAAAATCAATCAAACAATCAATTGCTTCAAATTTAAGAACTATACCTTGAACTCATGTGATATTTAACTGCGCATTGCACTGCATAATTCAAGTGATGTCATTCATTTCTCTTGCCACCAGCCACTACAGTCTAGATCTCAATTTTAAAAACTAGGGCAAACAATGTGGTTTTGGGGGATGCCCCAATTTGCTATATAAAGTAATCCAACTTTTTATCTTTTCAAACCATTCACATAATTCTGTACTGAGTGAATTCCACTACTGAAACATAGTGAGTGTACTGTACTGTACTGTACTCTGCTGTCACCTTTCTATTGTCTATACCTTCTAGTCCTTCACCTTTGACACTTGAGCTTACCAGACTGTCACTCCCTTCCTTCCCCCCAATTTCCTCCTTATGTATATAATGTATGATCCTCTGTAACACACCTTCACCCTTTCTCCACCCTGTTCCTTCCCCCCCTTTAGTGTCCATCCTTCCACACTGACGGTTTCCTTCCTAGCATGGAGAGGGAGACGGCTTATTCTCACAGTCCGTAATTCTGCATTTGATGTGGGGCCACAAGTGTGTGATACAGCGCAGCATGACACAATATGCTAAGTGAGTCAAACAGAGAGAGATAGAGTACAATCGTTTTCCTGTTCCACAGAGGCTCTCTACATCAGATCGCATATTAATAATACTGTCAACACTCCTGTTCTCCTGCTAAAATTGGATAGCTCTTCTATATATAAATCTAGAGGGTCTCTTTGGCCATTCTGAAGACTAGTAACTAGACCATTTATCTGTAACACAGAGAGGGGGATTAGCTAAATGCCATGCCAGGAGATGTCACTTTTAATAGCACTGACCTTCTCTCTCATGCAGGGTTTCCATGAAACTCTAATCTGGGGGGGAAAAAGCTACAAAAAATACAATTTGATAAGAGATATACACAATATTCTATCTGCCAATAAAAGGTTTAAAAGCAGCAGAAAAAGCTGGTGCTAATACAGTACATGCATGACCAGGTAAAGATAATGTCAGGAAATAAAAACGGCAGAAAGTGAATAAAATTATCTGAAAGGTGAGCTCTTAAACACAGTTTTAACACGGCCACGGGCTAAATCTGCATTTGTTTGAATATATTTGGTTAAAATGGAATTAAAAAACAAAAAAACAAACAAAAAGAAAACAACTTACTGATGCTGTGCTTGAAGCCTAAAATGTTAGAGATCTATTGCCTTCAACAGGTTCATTTTTTGGCGAGCTGTTTGGAAAACTAAAGAGTAACAGCTGTGAAAAATTGCTGAGACTCAGTATCCGTTGGAGAAATGTTGTGGAGTCTGGGGTCATGAGCAAACACTGCCATGGCTGAGTGTCATATGAGCGACTTCCTTTATATCGCTTACATGGCAAGCATTTTCAAAATTGACACTGTGACGCAAATACAACAGAAGAAGTGAAATTAGCTATTTAAAACCCAGCTAATGACACTAACATATACAGAAACTGAGTTTTGTTGCCATACTGACTTTAATACAGTGCATGTTTTACTGAAACCAGGATCAAGAAACATTTACCTGAGCTGCTTCCAGCTTCATTTACATGATTCACCTCTTTGGGAGTGCTGCTATTTTTAGATGGACAGGGATTAGTTTGGGATTAAAACTGGTTGAGGCTGATCATATTTGTGTTAGCCAAATTTTATCTGAGTATGATAGAGGTTCGCAATAGAGACTGACATCTTAAATATGAGTCAACATGTTGGGGTTATTCAACTTGCTGACATTTAAGTTGACGAATATTAAAATAAAAGGTAAGGTAATACCTTGGTTTTAACTATATTTTCTGATGGGGGTGGTAAATGGAAAACAGCTTTACATTACCTAACATCAGGTTTGTTTGGCTTTACTATAAATAGCTTGATATGGTGGCATAGTTGCTCAACAGCAAGGCTAGTTTATTTACCAAAGTTGAAGTTATCTTACTCATGTTTAAAATTGTTTTGAAATTGCCCAAAAATCCCTTAGTTGACAGACTTACTGAGGTTGAGGTTACTTTTGTGGCTTTTGATCTTATCAACAGCTCCATTGTAAAACAGCTCAAAGCCGTCAAAGCTGAAGTCCTCCACCTTGCACACACCCATCCTTCTCTGCAGTCGGCCAGTTCCTGGGACGCTCGTGCATGATCGGGTCGGCAGGGTGGCCGCCTTGGGTCTCTCTTGAAACTGAGCCACGGCTGCTTGTTCTCCAAGTCCAGCCTAGCTTGTTTACTGTAGCACCCTCGGCTACCTGATGACCCCAAAACTCCTCAAAGTTTAGGTAAAGGCTCCATGTTTACATGTTCCAATCAGAGACAAAGCAAAGACCAAGGACAGGTTCCTCAGGGGCTGATCTGTCACTAGCAGCACAAGAGACTATTCTGATGAGAGTGATGGTCAGTGATCGCAGCTGGTCTGAGTGTGTTAGGCTCTGGGTAAAAAGAGAAGGAGGGCAGTGGAGGTGAAGAGAGGTGGGGCTTTGCTGGGTGGCCAGCAGACTAAGAGGGCCTGGAATCTGAGATTTTTGAGCACAGTGGAGCCGTCAGACACACATAATATACACGCTGATGTGTTGGAACGGGTTGATATGAGCACTTGTGTACATTAGAGGGATCACATGTTAAGTAGTGTGTTCTGGTTTTGTCCATGGACATATATGTGCGCAGGTGCATGTGTGTGATGATGTGCAAGTGCGCATGAATACTGTATATGCAAGCGCAGCAAA
This sequence comes from Scomber japonicus, assembly GCF_027409825.1. Classification (NCBI taxonomy): domain Eukaryota; kingdom Metazoa; phylum Chordata; class Actinopteri; order Scombriformes; family Scombridae; genus Scomber; species Scomber japonicus. The sequence continues at coordinate 9,635,308 of NC_070600.1, read as the reverse complement.
TCCCTTTTTCATCTAAGCAGGCAAAGTTGTTTAAGACCTCAAAGGAAAAGTACTGTGTGAGTTTTTCAATCCAGGCCAGAGACAATGGCTCCTTTCATTAAAAGAAGGTGGGGGCACTGGGGTTCAGCACAAGAGAGACGGGGGGAGAGAGAGAGGGAGAGAGAAAGAGAGCGAGAGAGAGAAAAAAAGGGAGGACCGGCTGATTCGCATTGGCCTCTCATTGTTCCCATTCATCACTGTATTTGCCACAACTCTGGTTGACTTAAGTAGAAAGCAAGGTTGAGCTATGTGGCCGGCAGCCCATCTGAAGATGTCAATACAGCATTTAAGACACTGACTGACTAAAAGAAATAAGAAGAAAATGTGATAAAGAAAATGATAGTTAGTTGATAATTAAAACTGTAAAGTGTGAAGTTCATAGCATTTCAGTTTCCTCAACAGGTGTTTCTAAATAATCAAATTTACGACCTAAATATTAATGATTTACTTAAAGACTGTCCCTTTTTTCTTTACAATAAAGTTTTACTTTTATAATAGTTATCGAATTACTGTAACTCAGGTTCTCTTTTGTCTTCTCCTCTCTGTTGCCTCCTTCCCCTCTGACCCTGACCCTGACCCTGAACATCTCATCTCTGGCTGATTCCACTCACTTGTTTCACTTTCTCAACCCTTGAATAACGTAATTAAGTAATTGTGCTGACATCCCCACTAATCTCAAACTTCACAGCGGCACTCGTTTTCTCTAGTGCCACGCTATCTTTTGCTCTCCTCGTGTTCACAGCACACAGAGCCAAACCGGAGCGCTCTTCTTTCTCAGGACAGTCATATTACAGACTGGTGCTATAATATTTATATGATGAGAGAAAGCATGCAATAAATAATCTAGATAAACACTGTTTCATAATTCAATGTTGTGTCAGCAGGGAGGATAGCATCTGCTTGTTGAGAGAACAGTAATCATATTATAGATTTCATTACATCATAGGGACGGGGATCTGGTCGAGGCTCTGGAGTCTCCTTTATACACTGAGAAACAAGGTGGGAAATATGTGGGAAAATAAAAGACATCTCCAGAGTTCAACACTGTGTACATTTGCTAGAAACTGCACACAGACAGAGTTGCCTTGTTAAAAGAGAGTCTGTGAATTCTCTCTAAGATCTAAGTCTCTCTGCCCACATGGCCACCTGTTGCATTCTCACAGGCTCAGTGCCAGCTACTGAATGATGACTAAACACTACTGGATCTAAACACGATGGCAGGAGATACAACAACATTTAGACGTAAGAACTGACATACAGACTAAAGTACAGTGAGTGAAACTAATGTAGAATTAATTATCTTGTACAAATGTGAAAATGACACTCCAACCTTCCATTTACAAAAAGCTCTGGCTCAGAGAAGCTGTCGAGACTCTTTCTGCTTCAATGATTTAACATTCCCTGTTGAAAAGAGCTCACCTGTGACAGCAAAGTCTTGAGGTGAGTGAACCTTCCTCAGCAGGAGTAACACTCCTTCATTTTCATGCTGCATGTACTAAAGCTGCCTATTTAGCAGAAGAGTGAATCATCATAGTTCTATTGAATAGTCAATCACTTGCATAATCAGAAAAACACAAACCTTAAGACCTTTCAAATCCTTGATTTACTCCACTGGGTACCTGCTCTCCAGAGTGCACAGTCACACAATGTGCCCATCAATTACTTATCCTTTCTCTTTTATACTGTACTTCCAAGTGAATAACTCGAGAAGCCTTAAACAAGTTTGCTTTTTGGGTTTCAACAAAAGAGCTGTGACTGTGTTTGACACTGTTAACACACAGCGATTACTGCATCATGCTACAATGTACCTATGCTGTTTGGTATAAGTCTGACTGTAGATGACTGAAAAGGCTGGTGATAGTGCTGCATCATATTCAAGATATTTCCAGAGCTGTTTCAACTCAGTTTGACAGCAGCAGAAACATGTTTGAGCAGAATCATGCAGCAGCAATCACACCTGACAAAGAGAAGCATTCTTTTCTTTCTTCCAAAACAAACAAAAAAAAAAAAAAAATTGGAAATGAACATGTCTATCAGTGAGGAATGAGACATTTGCTAATGTGTACTGAGTGAACTTGTTATTCTGGGTGGTTTCTCAGTGCCAGTGGCTTTATGGAGCACCAGATGGTATTGTGAAAAACAAACTGCATTACAATTCATCTCTGAATCCATTAGCTATCAGTTGTGCTGCTGTTGCTGCATTGTCAACACTTGTGTATGTGTGTGTGTGTGTGTGTGTTCGTATGCCCAGTGTGAAGTAGGACAGTAGCTAGGTCACTGTATTGATCAGCCAGTCACTGTAGAGCACAGAGTCGAGCCTGTTCCCCTGCAGTGACCTTCAATACGCGACCTTAAACAGGATAGCTTCAATCTCTCTCACACACACACACACACACACACACACACACACACATAACTACTTCTCTCAAATGTTATAGAACTAAGAGTGGGAAAACCAATAAAGCAATCTGAAGCAGGGCCTGGATTACAACAAGGCAATGTGAGAATATGGAAGCCCAACAAACACATACACACTTCATGCTGGAAGGAGGCTGGATTATAAAAGAAGAACAAATCCTGTGCTGCTGTGTACTGCATGTGTTTATTTTTGTTTAGTTTCTTTTAAGCTTGACAATATTCCTTTCCGAGCACAAATGAAAGAAAAAGGTGGAGATATCAACACACATACAAAAAAAAAAAGAGGCAAAGGAGTAGAAGCAAAGAGAACATAAAGGAAAAAGGGAAGAAAAGAGACCCTTACAGGAAGGAGTGAAAGAAAATATGGATAAAAGCAGGAGGGAGCTGAGGGAAGGCAGAGAAAGGAGGCGATAAAAGCTCAGCGCTTTGAGGCAGCTCGTATAATTACTGTACATGAGGTGATTTCCACAGCACCACCTTCTGCCATTTTACCCCCAGTAGGAGGTCAGTTGAGCTCAGTTCTGTAGCCTGAGGGACTCATATTATGTGATGTATTCCTCTGCTTTTTACGCCTGGTACTATCATAATCATATAACTATCACAGGGTTATCACTCATGGAAACTGTGCTCTTGCAGTGCTTATCGTAAAACTCTGGGTGGCTCACAGTGTGTGCAGACTGAGAAGCACAGTAACACACCTCCACGATGGTTACTGCACACCCACCCGTACACACACACACACACACACTGAGTGCAGGTTTATTTGCATGATTTACATTTCCTTTGTCTTTGTGTCTTCTGTGGTTGCTACTATAAATCTCCTATGGTATAAAGCTCTGCAGAATAGATGAAGCAGCCAGTCTGCAGATAATAAAAGAACCTGGTGATCGAGTGAGTATCTGAGAATTCATGATTTTAAAATTTCTCTTTTTTTGGACTTTACGACACACCATTAAAAAAGGTGCTATGAAAAACATAAGTCTATTAACTCAAAATATATACATGTATGTGCTGACACTGACGTAATATATATGTAACTTTATATCAAAATATTGATCTATTGATATAATATTGATCCTTGAAGCTATATTGAATGTATATTTTTTTGGTTCATCCACTGAATGACATACCTGACAGATCAAGATATTAAATTAACTTGATGCAACAATGTTAATCCCTTGTTATCATGAAGCAAGCTTATTTATTGATTTACATTTAACTTTAAACTGAAAAAAGACCCTCACTGCTGGCCCTTTAAACTAATCTGATTAGTCTATTGTGGGGTGAGTGTGAGAGTGTGTGTGTGTGTGGGCTATACACAAACATAAAGAGAGGAGAGAAAGTAAGGAGAATAAATAGCAGAAGGCCATCATGACCCCAGCTGCGTGTGTGCATGTGTGTCCTTCTGATGTGATCTCATGTCCGGGAACATGGTTACAAATTAACCAATTAAGTGCCCTCAGAATAGCTCTGGTCAATCATAACAAATGCCAAGGGAAAATACATGAACCATTGTATTTACACACACACACACACACACACACACACACACACACACACACAGCATCTGGAATGGAAACTCATGCCTCCTGTGAAGGCAGGACACAATATACTTAAGCAGTGTGTGTTTGTTTTAGCATACAGCGTGGGTTCTGGCTTTATTTTAGGAAGCTGAGAGATACGTCACCACAGAGAGAGAAAGAGAGAGAGAGAGAAAAACGCCCACACCTAATTCAGTCTGAGTGTGAAACAGATCCAAGAAGCCCAAATCATGTCTTGGGTGAAATGCTGATGCTCCATTAGAGAAATGAGCACTGAGCCAAAATACACTCTGAGATTAGGAATAATGAGTCTCAGTTACTTTTGTTTCTATTCCCAAAAATTGCTTTATTTTAAAATATAAAAAGTGCAAAAGACCAGAACATTTTCTTGTCTCCAGTGACTTTCTTATCGCCAACTCTGCTGTGAACTTTTTCTCCACCTTTATTTCAGAGTCAGTGTAGCGAGACAGACATGCATGGGTCAACTGGCTGGGTATCAAAGCGTGAACATTGCAGTTATATGGTTATATATGTCCTTTAATCATCAGAACATCATGGTAACCCCCCTCTGCTGTTAGCTGACCTGCAAGCTTAAATTAGCCCGGAGGAGAGGAGGAGAGTTTAGAAGCTAGCAGTGGCTGAAGTAGAACTCATTCATATTTAAGATGTTTGGCTGATTAAAATTAACAAGCAAGATGTGTTGACTCTTACAGAGTTAAAATCTGTGACCTTTAAATCATTAACGTCTTCTGAATGAACCATGAGTGAGTTAGAAATCCGGAAAAAACGATTATTTTCAATATAGACCTTTAAAAATAGCAAAAAATGTCTGTCAAATTGATATAATATGCATGTCTCTCTTTGCTGATCCCCTGTCTTTTCATCTAACACCGTCGAATCACAATTTCAAATTGTCTGATACTTTGGTTTATCGTCGTTTATATGTACTTTGTGTTTAATGATCATTAGCAAGTAGCTAAAGTAAGATGGCTAACCCTATAACTACTGTAGTGGCCTGAATATAAGTTGATATTTAAGTCTGGAAAAAGTGGAATCGTCTTATATTCTATGTTGCTAGGCTAGCAAGTGTATTCAGGTCTGTTTAGAGAGTGTCTTATGGAGTTAGTCAATCCCAGAAGCGCTTCATGAACTCAGTTTCACCTAAAGGATTGTCTGAAGGCTTGTTTCATGTCTTTTTTTCCTGCTGCGGAGAAAATAAATTCATTACGATTGAAAATGAGTCCGAAGTGGCTTTCTGATGTCGTTACTGAGGAAACAGACCGGGGACCAAATCCTGTCAGGCAGCCACAAATTAAGACACTGCTGTCACAGATGATAATGAGCCTGACAGACAGGAGAGAGTGAGAGTACTGAATGTGACTGACAGACAACATACACCGATGTGGAATTTATGTTCTGCTTTAATGAAAGCGTTTAACTTTTTATTAACTACAGAAAAGCTTCAAGGATGCAGACTCTTTTCTCTTTTCTCCTTGGATGAATAGTGTTCTGTGTGTGTTAACAGCTTCACAGAGACTCTTTTCACCTACTTGCCCTTACACTATGTCTATTCTTCTCACATGTTCTTTTCCTATATTACATATGCTCCAACAAAGCTCTTACACAACCCATGAACCCATAACTTTGTGCGACAACTAATCTTTTGTTCTGCCTGGCTAATCTGATTAGCTTTAACTAATGACATATATAAGCATTTAAGTCTGTATTCATCTGTTCTCAACACATACTGTAACTGAGAACATGACCAACACACAAACGAGCTATACTGGGGGGAGGAATCACACACGCTTGCTAGTCTATTGTTTATTGTTATGACTGCACAGAATGACAGGAAAGCTGAGGAGGAGGAGGAGGAGAATGCAAAGGAAAATAGTAGAAATAGAAAAACACAGTAACTAGAGTGCGGGGAAGATAGCTCAGAACTCCATTAGGTGGTAATGGATCGTCACGCTTCAGTGTTCCCCGAAGTACTATTGCAGCGGTCAGGGATAGGACGATGGATTGAGAGGCGTGAGAGAAATGGATAACCAGACAGTGAGAGAAGCAGGAGACAGAGAGGAGAGCTATGAGAAAGCAGAAGGAATATAAAAAAAACAAAAAAAAAAACACACAAAGCACTCGAGGTAACGTTAGAAAAAACAACATTACCCACAGGCACTACTACCCTTTTCCTACCAAGAAAAACATTAAAAGAAGGAGACATGTATGAGGGCTCCTTCCCTTCAGACTCCCCTTACAAAATGCCAAGTGGCTGCCATCTTAGGTAGAGCAGCAATGACATTTCTGCTCCTAACTCTTTCAGTGCATGACTCCGTCACAGCTGTTTTATTTTGGCGGGTGCGTGCGTTTGTCAGATTGTAGGGGAATCTAAGAAGATGGTGCCATTTTCATTGTGTCTGGCAGTGAGGAAGGATGAAGGGAACAGGGAAATCAAAAGCATGATAAAAGAGGAGAAAAGAGGGAGGGGGGCAGGGGGGGGTGATAAATGAGTAAAAAGGAGCGCTCCAGAGATGGAGAGCAGGGAGTGGCGGGCAAGATCTGAAAGAGCAGCTCAGCGGGATGAAGAGAAAAAGGCAGAGAGCGCTAGAGATTTTTTTTTTTTTTTTAAAGGGAAAGGAAGGAAAAAACGGACGGGAAGGGTAAACAGGAAACAAAGAGGGAGCTCATCTAGCTAGCATCCTGACACTGTGACAATAGTAAATCCAGTTATTTTAGCTCAGGCACAGGCTTCATGAGAGAGGACATGGCCTGAGGTGTTCTCTTTCACCCTCTCTAATAGACATACATAGTTGGAAAGGGGAAAGGGGAAGGGGGGGTGGGGGGGGAGGGCTTCACAGTCCATTACACACCACGGGACTGTCAATGTGCTTCACGGTACAGGACAACCAGTACCGCTGGTGTTATACCGGGTTAGATAAGCTTGTAAATTAGTGTTGTCAAGTGGGGGAGCAACACAGGGTAGTTAGTTGAGTAACATTTTTTTTTTGACTTTTCAGCTTCACCCTGAACCGTGAACTACACTGTCAATGCAACATTTTTATTTTATTTTGCCGGAGAAAGCTGAACCTTGAGTGGGAGTTATAATTGTGGTAAATGTCATCATAACTTGGCGTGGGAACAATACTGGAGGTTTACAAAATGATACAATTCTTGGGCTTGGTGCTATTTGATGTTGACCATTAACCATGACCATATCCCTGCAGACACACTGGGATGGATAGATAGCAAAGATATGAATGGAGTAAATAAGAAAACAATGAATAATAGATGATAAAAAAAGGTTTATAGTGTAATTTATGATTCACTGCTCTATAATGAGTTTCTCTGGTGTAGCATGGTATATTGACTAATAAGTAGCTCAGCAGCTGTCAGGCTTCCAGTATAATTTAATGGTTATAGCATACAAAGTTGGGTCATACTTTCTATAACTGTGTGTGTTGATTTGTTGTCCTTCACATGTCCTTCACATTAAACTGAGCTATCCTTATATTTGAAGTTTAAAAAAAATACTGCTACAAAGTAAAATTCCAATGTTTTAGTGAATAAAGTGACAAATAATGGCAGTAATAAGAAATGGCCTGCTATGAAACCAATTACTGCTCAGAGAGTTTATTTAGTGGTAGTATAAGCTTCTAAATTGAATAAGCTGAGTCAAGCTGCACACAGCAAACAACAGTAATGCACGAACACTGCCTCCAGAGAAACTGTGGAGCCAGAAAGCAACAAAACATACTCAGCTAATAATACGGTCGATTCACTCAGCACATACTTCTGTCTGAAGCACCTTACAATAAGTGCATTCAATATCAAGCTAGATGTCACCAAATGTTTCTAGCACATTCCTTTAATGCTTATTCATGTTATGAAATGAGAGGTCAATAAGTGCCACTGTGGGGTGTCAGGGAGAAATTTCCATTTCAGCTGCGACTGAGTTTGACAAGTCGGATCAAATCAGGATCAGAGAGATGAAGCTTCCTTAGGCACTTTAAATTCTGCATCCGTTTTTTAACAGTCGCACAGGAAGAAAGTGTGGGAAAGACGCTGCAGGGCAGGAGTGGCACAGGCGGCAGAAAAAAAATAATGTCTCCACAACATAAAAATGTCTCCACCGCTAGACACTGAAACTCACCTTTTCCTCACTATTTATTGCCTTCTTGCTGTCACTGCTCCAAGCAATCTCTCTACCCACATAGACTGTAAAACTAAAATATGAATGCCACAAATTCAGGGCTTTTCTCTGGGACTTTGCTTGGAAAAATCTCTAACTAAAATGAAAAAGGTAGATGTGTGGGGGAACCAAACAGTCAAATACAACAGTTTGAGCACTGGACAACACAGACTTATGCCAATTGGGGAAAAAATGAACTCTGTATACCCAACAACAAAGTGACTCATTTCCCTGTGATGACTCAAGACAAATTCTTTCAATAAAGAACAGCTCTAAAAGAAGAGAAGAAAGTGTGTGAAAGTGTCCAGGCCTGGTGTGTGTATGTGTGTGTGTGTTTATGCGTACTCACGTAGGAAATGTTTCTCCAATAAGGCAATTTCCAGGTGACCTTTGACTTCGTTGAGTCGGTCTGACTCCGATCTCTGGAAGTCCTGGATGGCCGCAGCCATGATAGGAGACCCCGAACCTGCCTGCACACGCACACACACACACATTCATGTAAACAGAACATACACACAAATGGCACACACCCACATACACATTTGCATTCAGAAAGAAAGAAAACAAAAGAGATTTAGCTTTAGTTCATTGGTACACACACTGGCGCAAGCAGGGGTATCCCATATGATCTAACACACACACACACATAAGCACACACACACAGATTAGAATGGCACCATGACTCACGCTAATGTTTCCCCTTCCGGTGAAAGTCCAGCAGAAGCGAGATGGGATGAGGAAGGCGAAAGAAAAAAAAAAGGAGGAGAATCCCCTTTCTTTTGACTACAGCAACACTGATGACTCACACTCCTCTGACTAAGGGATTTAACCCTAACACACACACACACACACAAAAAACTAGCTGCACAACGTGTGTGTGTGTGTGTGTGGGGGTAGACGAGGTGAGAGATTGAGAGATGACGGCTGTGCGCGAGGTGAGGAATGAGGGACGTGTGAGGATAAAAGGGGTGAGTGTGTGATGGAAGGAGAGGAGGATGTGAGAGTAGAGGAGAGGCGGCTGTGTGAGCGAATGATGAGCACTGCAGGTTGAGCATCGCTGCTCGACCGGGGTCCTTTAAGAGACTCCTGCTATACACACACACACACACACACACACACACACACTGCAGCAGCCACTGCCTGACAGCAACCAGCAGGGTTTGTGTGCCAGCACAGACACACTGCAATGTCTTTAGCTGATGTTCTCTCTGCAATATACAGAGAGAAAGAGGAAGAGAGAGAGAGAGAGAGAGAGAGAGAGAGAGATGAAGAGATAGAGGGAGCGAGATGGAGAGAGAGATATAGCACAAAAACTGACAGTGACCTGAAAAAAAATGTGCTTTGGGAGAGAGCCAAAGCCTAACAGGACAGGCGGGCTGCATAGACAGAGACATGCAGGGAGGAGAGACAGAGATGGAGAGACTGTCCGTGAATAAAGAAGAACTTGAAAGAAAACAAATGAGAGCCTCTACTGGAAGTGTGTCACGGAGAGGACAAAAAGGACGGTGATTGAAAAGAAAGAAACGGAGTGAGAGAAAGGCAGACAGGGTGTGAAAGTTAAATGGAGACGGGGGAGGATAACGAGAGGGAAAGAAAAATGAAAGAAGCAGACGAGGAGGGCGATGAAAGGAGTGAAAAGGAGTGAAAAGAAGTTTCGCTGCATTACGAGCGCTCGGTTACAACGCTGTTTGCTTTCCATTTTGTCAGCGCTGCTTTCTCCCCCCCCCCCCCCCCCCTAAATGTCACGGCTCTAATGATTCGGTCCAAGGACTTTACACAGTGCATAACGTAAGCGCACCTTTATGCTGTTGACGCTGTCGTCAATCCTCAGTCAGAACCTCCTGGTAATTAAAAGTAGGTCAAGCCTTGACGTCACCCTGGATGATTATCGGCTCATTAATTATTATGTTCCCGCACTCCCTCTTTCACCACCGTAGGAAGCCCAGTTCCCCACTCTCAAACATCATTACTTCCATGACTTGCATGCTATGAACATTTCATCGCTGAATGCATGAATGTATGCAAACGAGTAAAAATCATCTAATAGGATCTTTAAAGAAACAGTGCAGTGATATTAACAATGCAACTGCCTTAAAACACACACACACAAATCTCCTCTGTTTAAGTTTATTTAAAGGTCACTGTGCAGAAGGTACTTAAATTATATCACTGTCTGCTGCAGCATAGAGATAAACAGATGTTGCTATAGGCTGTTTTTGCATCGCTATGCAAAAATGAATCATAACTGTAAATAAGCCGCAGTCCACAACAAAGTAAACACCTGGTGATTTCTACTGGGTGACCTGCAATCAACTGCCCACCACAAAACAAACTCAATATTACATTTCTACATATTTTTAATGGAGGATTTATACAGAAAAAAGGTTTTATGTACTCAGTCTTGCCGTCTACATTTAAAAAAAATCTAAATATTATTGTCTGTCTTCAGCTCCTACTTCCTATGATAGTGAAACATTTAGACAGTCTCTCTCATATCTCCATGATTTACACGTTTCCTGTGTCTGTTTCTGGGTCAGTCTGGGGTTTGCTATGTCACAGTCCACACTTACAACCACTTCTAATTGCTGGTATGACACACGCAGCTTTTACGGCTCTCTGCTGAACGCCTCGTCTAGTTCACCCACAGCTCTCTCCACGCTGCCCACTGTGAACCCAGCTCTGTGCATCTCTTCTTTGGGTTGGCAATTTCCTGCTCCATCTCTTCTTTTTAAAAGCTTTCATCCTGGCTGTAATCTTTTCTGCTTCTCTTCAGTGAGTTGGATGATCTCGGCCTGACTTTTCGGTGCAGGGTCAGCGAAGATCCTGGCGGTGTTTTGCCACCTCCTGTGTTACCCCTCTTGTTACCTTCTGCTCACGCTCATTTGTCCTGCTCTGCTGAAAAAGACAATGTGTTGCATGGTCTAGAAATATCTGATTCATCTTACAGAATAGGATCTATCATGCTTCTTACACACAAAGACCTTTTTTTCTTTTTTCGACTCGCTAATGAGGCTAAATGTGAGTGTCACAGTAAGAGGTGAAATACATGAAGCTGTATTCTGCTCAGAAACCTTCTCCACATATGGCATATTGCTAGTCCAGTAGGCTGGCCCCTCTATTAAACCTTACTGGCAGGATTTGAAGAACTGTATGGAGAAAATCTAGAGGGTAAAATTTCCATTTAAATTTGACATATTATATACTTGGGAAAAGGCAACTAAATAATTACAAATTCAGGAGACAAATATATGTTTAGGATCATATCGGTTGCTAGTAAAAAAAGCCATTACCAGGAAGTGGCTGAAGACAGAGGCACCTCAGATGGAGGATTGGGTTGAAGTAAAGCACAATATTTATATGATGGAAAGGTTGACTTTTTCAGTCAGATTAGAAACGGGTACATTTAAGAATTTCTGGAAAAATTGTGAAGACTGTATCACCACTCAGATCAGACTTTATTGAGTAATAATATTGTACCCTATAAACCCCTTGGTTCTAGCTACAGACTTTATAATGTTCATTTAGTCACATGATTATAAAAGTTTTTTGATGTCTTGAAGAAAAGGACTGTGTAAGAAGGAAATGGAAATAAGGAGAGAGAATTGGAAAAAAGAGGAAACAAACCTGGACTTGCTGTATGGATGACTATAAATGAGATTATGTCTGGTTATGGTTTGCATCTCCTGTAGGAGTTCCTGTACTGCATTGTATGTCTAGAGAAATTATGTATTTTGATATCAATAAAAAGGTAATTATAAAAAAAAGCTGCAGAATCTGTTAAAATATGAAGACATCATGGCACACCATGCTACAGTAATATGCTGTCAAATCATTAACAGTTTAATTGAGATGAAATATAGAACAAGCTAACAGACGTAATAACAAATCCTCTGCTACGAGTAAAAAAAAAAAACTGTCAAAATGTGATTATACACTATATGACTAACCACATTTAATCTCGTCTGCGTCTTCTACTTTCATTTTAATTTCCTACTAGAGAAACCTACCCCCCCCCCCCCCCACCCAACCTGACTTCCTGTAAACCGCATCATTTCCTAACTTTCAAAATGGTGCACAGAGCAAACCAGACTTAACAGGAGTGCAATTTGACCATATTTGCTTACTTAAAAATAATCATTAAATGAAACTGCTCAACAAAATATGAAAAAACAAAAACAAAAAAAGCTGCTGCATTAAGAGGTATGATCAGACTAGAGACGCATCAAGCACCACAGACCACAAGAGAACTACCACAGTCATTTGCACAGAGGTATTGTTGGTTCTTGCTCCTCTGCTGAGCATCAACTGTTGAAGTTTAATCTACAGTTCCTCATAAAGTCAGCGAGCACATTTAAAGCCAAACAGGATGTATTCTGATGTCAATACTCAGAAAAAAAAAAAAAGAAAAAAAAAAAACCCCACCAAAAATGAGTTGTTGCTTGACTACAGTTTACATTTGAGCAGGTAGATTAGAGTGTAGCACTGTAATCCAAACTGATTATAGTATCAGACTGTTTTTTCGATTTTTCTATTATTATAAAATAAATCTCTTACTATGACATTCAAAGAGATAAGAGATTTTAAATCCTGAGGATATGATTACAGGCTCAAGTACTCGTGACCCACAGTCAGAGTGCAGATTTCTGCATGGAACAGCAAGTTGAAGGGCCGTTCAGCACTGATGGTTAAGTGGCTTCTAATGATGATTTGAAATACATGACACTGTAGATTTAAGAGACTTATAATTCAACAAGTGCAGCTCCGATCAGACAGAGCCCTTGCACTTTGCAGTGTGCAAAATACCACACACACCACACTCCCTATTGTTGAAGCCTACAATTAAAAAATAAATAAATAAATAAATGTTGCTAAGCAACCACCATATGACCTGTCCTTAGCAGAACCGTTATTTTGCTGTGAAGTAAACTCACTCCAGGCCTGCTGTTTTCTGTTCAGATCATGGTAACTACAGATGTTAAAGTCATATAGTATCACTACAGTGCACTAGTTTGTTCCAGACCAGTCTGCTTATCTCCACTTGTTGTTGTCAACACCACATAAGGCCTGCCTCTCAATTCATCCAATTGGATAGAGGGAAAAATCACTCATGACTTCAGAGGCTTTTCTGCAAGGAGTTTTTTCAAATTAAGGCACTACTGCAAAACAGTACACACACAGATGAGAAAAACAGCAACACAACAGCAGAGAGCAAAAAGCTTTACGTTCATTGGAAAAATGAACAAATACACGCCAGTCTGCTGAAAAGTGTCTGAGAAGAGTCTTTAGACATGCTAGTGGTCCGTGAGGCTTAGACATAGTTGTGCTTGTAGTTCCATGGTAACATGCATATGTTGAGCTGGTATGACATTTACCACGTTCCCATCAGAGTTTCACCAGTTAATAATGCAATAATGACAATCAAGTTAAGGTATTGTTTTGGATTGTAAAATCATAATTAGGCATATCAGGGAATCATTAAAGTTTAAATTTGAGAGAGGAGCTCAATTTATTCTTCATATCATCCTAGAAAGGTCTGTTTTTTTCCATAAATGTTACATTTTGCAAGGACCATCACTTTATTTTTGGATACTGAATGAGTATAAACATTACCTGTATGCATTCACAAAATTACTTTAGATGACTTTAGATGACAATACTATGACACAAAGTATGACAAAGAGGTGAGGAGAGGCCAGTGAGGTCACAGCATTTGTCTGCACCATGACTGAACACCATCTGCCCAACGATCGTTCTTTCTAGTTTGTCAAAAAGGACATGTATTCTGAAGCCCAAGGACACACACTGTCCTTTTTTTAACAGATGAGGTAATGAAGGTGAAGTTTAGACCCAAGTCATGTGATCAGGTTCTGGAGGATGGAGAGGCACACACTGGCGCAGTCTGGGTAGGCTCCAGCACGCCGGCCGGGATCTATAAAGGATGCTTTAAGATGAGATTTTCACCAGCTGTGGCAGCTTTTGGATGTTGAATGCAACTGCAGGCTTTGTGGAAGAGACACACAGTGCATGCCTCGTGCATGCGTGCGTGTGTGTGTTTATGTCACAGCAGGGATAAGAGCTAGCTTGGGTCTATTTTGGGGCTTCTGACTCATCAGTGCCATGATGTGGGCGATGCCTTCCCAGTGGGCTGGTATTCATGCAGCCAGTGCACACACACACACACACACACAGACACACACACCGGCTCACAGACACACTTGTGCACAGATGCAAATACAGACACCTGTGCACACACGCCGAGTATGTTAACAGGTCTTTTATGTTGTGAATGAAAGATCCCCAGCATCACTCATTCACCACCAGGCCTTGTACAGATTTCAATGGGGGGCAAGAAAAACCACAGGAACACTTCAAGAAGGACAGAGTTCCCCTGGGCCTTCATTCAGGAAGTGATACAATGAAGTGACTAATCCACTCTTTTCTAAGCCGGTATCATCCTATCAATGCATTTGCATGATGATGACGACAATCCCGGTGTCTTTAGTCACCCACAAGGATGAGAGAGAGCTGCAGATTTCATGACAGCATCTCTGTAATCAAAGCGTGGGAGGACGTATCGAAAACATTATCTGGATTCTTGTTTTTGTACCCTGGGATTTGTTTTCATTCCTCTCTAACCGCTTCCTCTTCATCCCGTCCATCTCCTCCCCTCTACACATCTCAGAGACCAATCATCCGGGGCTCGATTCCTGTCCTCCTTTATCACTTTCCCTCCCGCTTTCATCTTCTCTCCACTTCTATTTTTCAATCCTTTTTCTGCCGCCCAATATCTCTTCATCTCGCCGCTGCTCTCGCCTTTTCTGCTCTTGTCTCTGTGTCTCCTGTTTGAAAATCTTTATCTCTTCCATTTGTTTTTTATCGTGACAACCCATCCCTCAAGCATTCCTCCCTTTTTCTGCAGCTCAGTAGTACAAAGCAAAAGCAGAGAAAATTGGGGATTAGATAAACAACAAAAGAATCACATTTTCGCTCGACATGTTCATTAAGCTAAGCTAAGGATGCTAAAACAACAGCTGAAAGGTGAAGCGGCTTTTTCCTATAACAGTTATTCTGGATGGGATCATACTTTTCGGGCAGAATAATTCATGAGCACTATAATGCAGCTATGTGCGTTTATCAAAGTCAGTTAGTCAAGGCTAAAAGTGTATACATATGACAAAAGTGAGAGAAGTGTTTACTCTGTAATGGCTGAATCCCACCGGTCACGGCAGAAAACATGCTAAAATAGCACGTCGTAAGAGCAGATTGAGTCAGACAGGAAGTCACAGAAAGAGCATAGAGCATCCTGTCAAAATAAAAACCCCTGTGCAGACTCATGATCATATATCACGTCACAGCGTTATAACCGGTGGCACCAGGCCAGAAGTCAACAGTGTGGTATGATGCCATGTGGAGGACGGTGTGCCAGGGGAAATCATGGTGTAAGGATGATGAATACAGAGGCAGTGATGAATAAGAGGAACAGTAACAAAATTAAAAAGAAAAAGAAAGGAAGGGAATATAAAAATGAAAGAGAAAGAGACTGAAAAAGTAAAAGAAATAAGGAGATCACACACAAATACACACACACACACACACACAAACAAACAGCAGGCCACTCACAGGGTCTCGCAGGAGTTCCTCTGTGTCTCGAGGAACTGCTCTGGGCTTCAGCTGCACGTCGTCGCTACATTCGGTGTCGGAGGCGGGTGGCGACTCGGCCAGATCCGGGAAATCCTCTCTCGTCCTGGGGCCTCGGAAGCGGATCTTGTCCAGGCGCTTTAGCATGGTCAACACCGCACACCTGGGCTTTACCTTAACATGGCGGACGGCAACCCTATGGGCACAATACAGGAGGGCTATGTTAAATTTCAGTAAGTGAAAGATCAATACAGACAATGACTTTGCTGCGGCCGTACGCCACAATTATTTGATCAAAGTAAGTGTTAGGTGATTCTAGAAAAGCCCTTGGTGTATATTCCCAAAGGTGAAATGCTGTGACATAACGCACGCTGACCTCTATCCAATAATGCTATTGAATCTCTTAACCTTGTCAGCGTGTGTCATTTGCTCTACTTTTTCCTTTTTCAGCCTACACAGGAGATGGAACCAGTAACCCATGACAACCACATCCTCTCACTCCTCAGGCAAACGGTTGACAGCGACGGATCCGCTGACCTCATTTATTGATTTAATTTCCATGGCAGGAGCAGCTTAATGGTTGTGTTTTGGTGGGGGGGGGGAGTGGCTGAGATGTAATGACGACAGATAGAACACAGGGGCTGTTCAGGTCATCATATCCGGAGTCACAGGAGTCAACGCTGCTGGAGTGTTTTCGGCAACAGTGATCTGACACTGTGGTAAAAATTAATCGTGCCGGCAGAAACAAAAACACAGACAGGGTTCATTAAAAAGTGAGCCAGTATGACTCTGCTGTGCAAACATTTAAAACAGGTGCTCAAACTGTTACTACTCACAAGTATGTAAACTCTGTCTGCACCCACCATTAAACCCTTTCTTTGAATGAGATCAGCTGACTGACTGAAACAACAGTGAGATTCCCCCTCATAGTACTACTTCACACTCAAGGGGAGGGGTGGGAGGTTGGTTGCTCCTGATTTGACCGAATGCGCTGTGTCAAAAAGTTGTCACGGCGATCCATCATCATTTCCAGCTGCTGCGTACAGAGCCAGAGAATGTGAACTAAACATGACCGTGCTGTTTTTTTGACCGCTGCGAGTTTGTCATTTGGGAAAAGGGATTAAGTGTAGTTCTTCGTGTAATTGTCGGAGATGACTTAATCTGCTCGACTTGGCTGTCGTGGCTGCAGAGATTTAACCGATGAGCTGTCGGATGGTTGTTTTGTGAATGATTGGCTAACCTGGCTGGTTTGATGTAGGGTTGGTGTAACTTGCTTACTCGCTCTGTTCCTCAAAAAACATCCTGGACCTACCAGAGCCTGTTGTTCTGGATCCTGGATGAGGCTGGACTGAGGACACAAGAGACCAGCCTACTCAGAGATCCTTTACCGTACAGACATACCACTCTTATCATTTATCTTTTTTTATTATAAAAAAACAGACTTTGAGTAAAACTACTCTGATGTTCTACTACAGATCTGCTACTGAAGCAAAAAAGACTTTAATCATTCATCAGAAAGATTTATCTTTTCTGATCTGTCATTTCTACTTTCAACCCAGGTCTTTGATGATATTAAACGCAGGGAGATGAGGACAGTTTGTCATTTTTCAGCAGCATTTACTGTATATCACTGTATCACTCATTAAATGTCTTCTGAGCAGTGAAGTCCACTAGTATGACTTATCTGCATGCAGTATAAATATTAAAATACAGTTTTTTTAAAAGCATGTGCAGATAATATATTTTAGAAGGAAACGCGCACCGAATAATATCTCAAATTCTGGTTTGCCTTGTTGAAGGACATCGATAATGAAATAAATAATGAATTAACCGCGCTGGCAGTAACGGTGTGCTCTTATTAACTGGACAGAACATCACAGAATCTGTGTAAGTACAAACTCAGATGATACAGAGATATAACAGCTGCATAATAGCTGATCTACAAACTAGTGCTTCAGAGGGAACAATGTCACAATCATTTGAAAACGTGTTTACTTAATTCTATTGCCTCCCATCTCTCCTTCAGTGGGAAGCTGATGACAGAAACTTGGCTGCAATAAAGGGAATTGAAATATATCCACAGATAAGAAAAGCATAAAAGCAGCCAAATGTGTTTGTCAACGTCAAATCTGAGAAACAAAAATTTTATTTCCACATGTACACAACCAACCCTCGGGGGCACATGTAAGTGGAATTTAAAGAGGAGACTGGTGGGTTGATCTTTCCTCCCCGAGGGCTGAGTGGAAACATTTTGACTGGCGGGTTAATAAAAGGCTCCCCCCTCCTCTTCTCGAGACGACTGTCACAATGAAATCTGCTCTCACAACAACCACCTGAATCCACCCACAGCCTGCTTGAGGCTACAGCTCAGTGAGTCACTGGTCAGTTCACATCATGTAGTTTCACCAATTCATGCAGTCATAACAATAAAAGACTACTGACAGCATTCGATACACAGTCTACCAATTCAATAACGCCACAGACATGCAGTTTCATTCATAGCTCCACTGAAAAATGCTATAAACAAATCACCAACCAGTCAGTCTATAAGTGAGTGCTAATGTTTATAAAAGACAGCTCTCATTAGTGTAAATGAAGCTCCATCTGAGTATATTAATTGTTCTCTACTCCCTGCCTGCAGTCTTCTTCAGGCTACCTCTCACTCATTCCCGTTTTGAAAAAGGGATTTCTTTCTCCGCTCCAGAGGCAGTTTTCAAGTGCAAAACCATCTTAAACGTGAGGATGAGAAGATGAAAAGAGAGGATGGGAGAGGGAGGGGCTTCAGCTCAAGGTCTGATGTGAATGGGACTGCAGGAAATAGACACAAACAGTCCTCATGACTCATTTGCTCAACTATATCCAAACACAAAGACAGCGTCCACCTTCACTTAACCACACATCACTTCTAGGGCGAGGGGGGGGGGGACAGGCCGGGGCATGAGACATAAACAAGGAGATAAAGATATTCAAAGAAACTAAACTGACAGTGTAACAACACACAGAGGATGTGTTAGTGTGTGTTTATTACTGCGTACATTAGTCAAGGGTGAGTAGCTCTACAAGCCCAGTGTGTATCTGCTGTTGAAGCCTAATATTGTGCTTGTCTGAGTGTGAGTGTGGATGCTAAAGCCTGTCTGCTAATGACCCGTAGTGATTCACTCGAGGTTAGTCTTGGCCACGCGGGTCACACTCACTGCATCAGCCAATCCCGGTCATTCACAGATGTCAGGCTGCTAGAGGCCCTTTACCCTACATAACTGTGTCTCTTTTTTAATAAACAAAAGTGTTGTGTAAAAGGTTTCATCAAATGTTGCAACTGTGATTGAACTGTGAACTACTTTTGAAAAACTGAGTTATCTTTTAAGAAACCTTTTAAATAAAAACGCCAAACAGTACAGTAGATGGTTTCAGCTTGTGATGGTAGTAGATGGTGTCCACTAGTGGTCAAAACATTTAAAGTAGAAAATATGTCAAATCATTTTGTTTAATATATTTAAATAGGGCTGCAACTAATGTTCATTTCCATTACAGATAAATCTTCTAATTATTGTCTGTTTTGTCTATAACATGTCAGCAAAGAGTGAAAAATAAATAAATAAATGAATAAATGCCTGTTTAAATTATTCTTATTATTGCCTATTATATCTTAAAATGTCTTGTATTGTCTATGACACAAAATCTTCAGTTTACCATAATGTTTGACAAGGAATAGCATGAATTAATCTCATACGAGAAGCTGAGACCACAAAAGTTTTGGCATTTTACTGAAAAGCCCCCTTTACTAAACCCATGATTCAGTCATCAAAATAGCCAGCAATGAATATTTTTGTCAAGTGACTAATGGTGCAGCTCTACCACTGTTTTCATTAAAGATTCATCTAGAAATTTCAATAAGTTGGTTAATATTTTGGTCCTTAGAATATAAAAGTCATGTTTTGAGTAATCAGTTTTTCAAAACTCACAGATGTTCAGTTTAGTATCATAACAGACCAGGGAGACCAGAAAAGAATCACATTTTAGAAGCTGAATAATTTTCGATCAACTTATCGATTAAATGATTAATAGTTTTCCCATATAGATCTTATACATTCTGCAAATTTAATCTACACACATAATCACCAAGCTACACTGATCACAAGTCATGATTACATAGCATGTGTTCAGATATGCACCTGTATTAAAAACCATGATAATGTATTTTTTATGTTACATCTACACAGTATCATCGCATGGCTACTTTCATCAAAGTATACATCTGTGTAGCTATTATTGTACACTGAATAGTAAAGCCACTCTTCTTACATGGTGTCTTAATGCGTATTCAGGTGCACAGCCGCACTAACACCGCAGGCTATATATACATCTACGGTATGGTGGCCACATGAGATGGGAGTTGCTCTTTATGCAATTACAACCTATATCACTGTTGCTTATCAGCCATGCATGAAAGGGTAACAGGCAGAGGGGGGGCAGTGCAATGCAGGCTAGAGCACTTGCACAAGTAGGCCACTTTCTGTGCAAGTGTATCATCTGGAACATTAGGCATCCAGAATAACAAAGTTTGACCATAAGTGTGTGTCAGACGGAGATGCCACGGTGTAGTGTTTCTGCCGTGGTGAATGAAAAAAAAACTGTGCGGGCCGTCCTGCTCGGTGTAGCAAGACACTCGCCTGTGGACCTATTCTCAACTTCAATGAGTTTCATATAACACAGAGAGACAGTGAGAGGGATTAACATAAGCTTTAAATATCTCACCTGCTACCGATGACTAGAATGTTCTAACTTTTGTTGTTCGGTTCACTTTACTGTATTTAAAATACAAGCGACAGATGGTCAGGAAAAAAAACAAAAACACATCAACCTTCTGTTCTACTGAATAGTTAAGTGTGCAACTAGGTGCCATTGTAAGTAGACAGTAAGATTCACATCTTCTAATCAGCCTAACAGGCAACGACTATCACCCCTCCAACTGACACATAGAAGTCATACATAATATCAAGCTGGATACACATGGCTGCTGTAGAGGTTTTCATCGAGCTTCTACTTTTTATTTGATGTTAACCCTGGGGATGGAGCAGGAGGAAGGGAGGGGATATAATGAACTCTGATTAGACTTAATTAGACACAGTATACTCTGCTTGTAGTTGGGGGCTAAACAAGGTTCTCCAGTGTAGAGAAACATACACGTAAGTCTTTGTCAACAAATTTGGAGAAAAAGAATAAGAGAGAAATAGTAGGACGTGAGCGTTAGCTTGTATCTAGCCCACTAATGCAGCCCTCTGGGCAGCATGTAGTTGGTTGAGCAAAAGTGAAAGTGAGTTATGGTGTGTGTTTTTTTGTTGAAGTTAGTTTTTGACTGTGCTGCTTTTCAATAGCATTTGTTGTAGGGAGGTTTTTTGGTCATGGTAAGCCATGTGCATGATGTGTTAGGTGTTAAAGTGGAGATAGACACCATTGATATCCAAATGACAACAACATTAATTCATAATTTTTCTTTACCCTTGTTTTTTTTCTTTGTGTTTTTTCTGCATTACATGAATAAGAAGGGGGAAAAAGTGTTCAAAACACTGAGCAAAGGAAACCCGTCTCCACAGGCTCTTTAGAAAATGTCAGTATGTCACATTTCTTGAACTTGTAATTATAGATAGTAATAACAAGGTGAATGAAAGCATACCCTTGTGGTGCATTCAAAGCTGGATTGAGATGATGGATTCAAGATTCACCTGATTGATGAAAAGTTGAGGAGACAGCATGAAAAATGATTCACCTGTGTTATCAAACACTTCATTGTCCTTGCACTCACTGCCAACCATGCAGCATCCTTCCCTCTACACTGCTATTATTGCACCACGCAGTTACATAAAACATACAAACAATCAATAATTGCTGAACAACAGGTCAATCCGCCCTCTATCTCTCTCTCTCAAATTGGCTGCACGATGATGACTCTTCGCATGTCACATGACAGGACAACTGGAATCAAATTTGCACCCTTCGTGAGACTAAAGGGTGAGAGATCAACTGGTTGCAGGAAACTAAAGTCTGTTCCCACTCAGTTCCCCTCCGATATGAACTGGCAGTAAAAATGTTGGTATACCAGAGCTTCCTACAGGCATGTGAACACACCGCCACTTTACATATCATTCTGCACTTTCACAACAAATCAAAAGGAATTATGTTATTTACTATCTATTTACGGCAAGTTGCACGCCTTCAAGTTCATTTTCAAACTGTTGCCTTCGAAAATGAACGAAACACTTTACTACTGGCAAAAACAAAACAACAAAGTAGCTCATTAGTTAACTTCACTCTTTTATCATTAATAGGGTGTTCTTGCAGCTAACGTGAAGGGTTAATGTTAAACACAGCATATAAATGGTCTTTTACGAAAGCAGCGACGGACGTTAATGAGGACAAAAAATAAACTAATGTTAGTGTATTGACAGCGGGCAGCAGTGAACATACAAGGCCTTACAGCTAACTATAATGTAAGCTAGCTTATTAAGCTGAATTCAAATGTGTCCGCTATACTTGTAACAATTGAGGTAGAGGCTGAATTTAACG
This sequence comes from Scomber japonicus, assembly GCF_027409825.1. Classification (NCBI taxonomy): domain Eukaryota; kingdom Metazoa; phylum Chordata; class Actinopteri; order Scombriformes; family Scombridae; genus Scomber; species Scomber japonicus. The sequence continues at coordinate 9,612,919 of NC_070600.1, read as the reverse complement.
CTGTAGTTTCAAGTTAGGCCTCGTGTTAACTGTTTCAATAAACCCTCGAAAGGTCGGACATTTTATTAAAATATCTCTATAGTGATGAGACGGTTGAGACGCAGCGTTAATATCGAATAATCCGCATTTGGGGTGACAACGAAGAAGGAGAAGCGGGACGGACGAATGTCATAACAACAATACCCTTGGTTTTTATTTAACACGTTTGAAGAGCGTTATTAAAAAAAACAAAAAGAGAGAGGGAAAAAACAAGTCTTCTTACCCAGCACGTAAATCGTAGCAAAGTTTCATGAACACTGAGATTGCCTTTAGTCAGCTTTTATCCTTCAGTTACACCTGCTGCTCAGGACGTTCACATTAACGCCAAGCTCACGGCGAAACCTGCTGACTTGGTCCATCCATCCCGACTATATCCGCTAGTTACCGCTCACCGACTATATGTCGTCTTCTGCTGAGTGCTGGGCGGTTAGACAGACTGTGTGAAGAGAGAGGGGAAAAAAATACCAGTTGCGTCCCTCCTCCCTAGAGAGAGCAGCCCTGACCAGCACTGTTGGCCCGCAGCTCGCAGATACCAGTCTGCTTTCGTCTCTTGTTGATTTCGCAGAAGCGTTATTATTTTCCCACCCGCATTCTGAGGACACCCGCCCCTACTCTGCTTCTGATTGGCTCTGACTGTTATACTCCTAGCATAACCCAATCATCTCACCCCTCATGCCCAAATTTAACCAATCGAAAGCAACCAATCTAGCCAATCACATACAGAGTAGGGTGGATCTCCGTGGATTGCGGGTAGGAAAAAAAAAGGTTTCGCAGAAATGTGCGGGGAGCAGGGCCGAGGAAATTTCGTCAGTGTAGACTTCTTAAAGTGGCCGTCGGTGGTGAACGATGCTTATCGAGACAGGACATGAGCGGGAACGCCGACACCTCTCCTTACTACCGCCCTGTGGCTGCCATTATCATGTAATGCTATATTATAAAACAGGTGGGTAGACAATGGTGTTATTATAATGCAAATGAGCATCACTGTAAACCAACCCTGAAATGATATCGTTAGGAATAATATCCCTACATTATTGTAGTCTGTGTCTCTTGTATTTAAAAAAGGTTCCCCCCGACATGTTTTAAGATGTATATAAAATACTGTACTTTGAATGATAATGTGTACCTAGTACGTTTTCCCCTCAAATAAAAATCCTCCCTCATTACAAATGCCAGAATCTATACACTTGTACATATATTTCATCTTGAAAGTTTAACTGTTAGACACAAGATGTCTCCTACTACTTGTCTGTGCACTGGAGCGTTCAACTTATCACATCACACTCCATTTACAGGAAATTACAAACCAGTAAAGTGCTGCTGGTTTATTTACTTTCAAAGTCCTCTACAAGCTGTCAACAATAAAATACAGAATCCTGGTGGAAAAAAATACTGGCTTTACAAACTGGAATCTTTTTTTTTTTTTTTTTTTTTTTAAGTGTTTTAACTGCAGGACACTGTACTTCTCTAGCACCCTTAATTTCCTAAAAACATGCAGAGGACACAGTCTATCATTTATGGTTTAATGTATGTATGTGTTTTGCGTTTAGTGACGTTTTTTAAATAAAAGATCAATTCTATTCTCAGACATTTAGAATAAATTTAGAAGAAGTAATTACCCTACCCAGTAGCTTAACTTACCACTTTAATAATTTAAAGTTAGTGTAAACAAATAAACAGGTATTTAGCAAATGTAATGGTAGCTACAGGTTTGACACTGAGATGAAGGCCTAAATCCTGTTTCAATGCGCTCTCCCTGTGCACAGTGAGGAATACAGATGGGGAAATACTGCTATTTCTTTTCTAAATGAGTTGGACAAACAGTTAGATTTAGGTAAACAGAGTCTAAAACTAGTATCATCTGTTCATAGAACCTGAGCACATTGCATGAGGACAAGACTGCTATATCCTCACTGTCTTGGCACTGTTTTCTGGAATTATCCTTGCCAATAGATTGTTGTTCACACATCCTAAATATAAAAAAACAGAACAAAATAAATATTTATGTTGCACTAACCTTTCCATGTTTATTTTGTCAGACAGTGGGATTGTCCTCAGATGTTGTTGTCCAAGTTAGGAGTCTTCACTGAAGTTATCCCACAATTTCAACTGTTGTCTTTATTAGTGATGAGGCAGTCTTTAGGCTACAGCTTCCCGTGGCAATCCTCTTGTCACTGCGCTTACACTGTGTGAATGAGTTATGGATCAAATGGACAAAGAAAGAAGCACAGTTTAAGAAACTGAAGAGTGAATGGATACAAAGTGCAAGACAGAGAAACAGGAGTCAAGTGACTTCTGACCCCTGAGATGAGACCATAGATTGCTGGGAAGTAATCACAAGTACTGCCTGTCAGACTACCAATGAGGCCAGAGGATCAGTGTAGTCTTGTCCTCGATAGAGCTTTGGCCTGACTGTGACATAGCTACCATGTTGGCACCTCCTCACCACAAACATACTGAAGCCTGAACTCAACACACAAGCATTAAAGCACATTTTTGTACATCAATCTACCTGTGGCTTTCTGCATCTAAGAACTGAAGCCAAAAGAAAAAGTAAATGCTCTGTCCTTTACCGTCTCCCAGGTGAAGAAGTCCATATTTGTGTGGCTGTAGCTGCTACTAAGACTAACTGGCTGACAGAGAGAGATAGTGCACATTTAGCTTACCTCCACATTTGTCTAGGCAAATGTTTTAGGCACTGAGAGAGAGGACTTTCCTTGTCCAGACCAGAAGAACTTTAGTATTCAGAGCTAGATTTCTAGAGAAACATCACATAGTACTTTGCATTCCTCACCTGATGATATGAAAAACAGTAAGGACACCATGAAGAGCCAGACTCAAAAAATGTTAAGCAATAAGTGTGTAATGAATAAATATGAATTAAGAATAATTGATGGACAATTTTACTGGGGGACGGTTCGCTGGCAGGTTCTGCATCTCTGAAGGTTAAGATAAACTAATGAGTATTGATTGTAGGCAACATCTAACTGTGTAAGCTGAAGTTCATTAAAAGCAGCCATAATGTTATGAAACATTTTTACATTAACAATGGATTACATAAGAACTTTAGTGTGGATTGGGTCACTGGTAGTCATGACCACAGAGAATTAACAAAGAACAGTCTGACTCAACTCAAAAGAACTTGCAGCATCTTTCAACGGATCATTTTGGTTAAAATCACCCACACGTACCAATTTGGGTCATTACCACTGCTCTCATTGAATTGGTTTTTGGGTTAGGGTTAGCTAAAGCGCCAGATATGTAATTCAGAAGTTGGTGGAGATCAAAAACAGATGTATAAATAGGCAACTTGGCTAACATGTTCACCATATCAATTTAAAAAGGCAATAAGGTGTCACAGTGTGTTTCTACTGCCCTCCAGTGGCCAAAAAAATAGGTTATCCAAGGTTGAAGGTTTTATTGGTTAGTTAAGAGACTGGACATTGGAATTTAACATGTTTTAATCAGATACCTTTACGATCATATTAGGTTATTAAAATAGCCATGCAACAAGCTTATATTACATTTTTGTTGATATAGTGTAGTGTAGTTATTGATTCAACTCTCTAACTTTTTCAGGCCATACATAGTTGTGAGGTTGTAGAGAACTGTATCATGTTAAACTGTGTTTCTAATTTGTTAACCACTATTTGCATACTGTACACCAGGAATAATATTATAGAATATAGCAAATACCTCTCAAATTCAGTGATGGCAACTGTCATGCTGTCACAGGTGTGTATGAGGCAACAAGGAGGAGGCCCCAAATGCAGGCACACAACAGGTAATCTAAAGGGATTTTAATAGTTCAAAGTATAAATCAACAGGCTTACAAACTCAGCGAGGTGAGGCAGGCCAGTCATAAACACAGATAGCAGATAATCAGAAGAAGGTCAGGCTCAGGTAAGCAGGAACAAAACAATCCAACAGGGAATGGATGACAGAGCACTGGTATATAAGCAGCTGGGGCTGATGAGGTAATGGGCAGTAGGTGAGGATAATTGGAAAGTTGCTACAGGTGAGCAGGTGGGTGATGAACCAGGCAAGAAGGTCTGGTGGCATCTGGTGGACGAATAGAGAATGGTAAAATCAAGGGAAGCGAAGGCAGAGCTGGCAAATGAAGCTAAATAAACAGGAGTGAAGTAGGAATCGTGACACATGCATAAATCTTGCATAAAGCACACATTTGCACAAACAATGCAAATGCTTGGAGCAAAATACCTATTACAAGGATGGAGATTAATGTTGCTGAGTTTTTGTTTCCACAGGCGATCAATTTCTTATTAAGATATAAGATCCCAGGGGGAATCAATATTACATTTTTCAGTAATCTCTATTATATAATCAGTTTGGAGGCAAAAATGTTCCACCTACAAACAAAATTGAAATCCAGGATATTTCAACAGCAGATGCTGCTAACGTGATGTAATGCAGGATGCACCAGTAGGAAACCACTCAGGGCGTGTTAAGTCATCATGCACAGGATTCCCCTTAGTCATGTTAAATGCACACACACATTCATACACGCGCACACACACACACGCACACAAAATCAGTCCCTGTCCTGTGATCCTCTTCGGATGTCTTCTAGTAAAAGTACTGCTGTTGAGATTTCCCAAATCCTCCCTCTGTTCCCATTTAAAAAACTCTGTGATAAACCTCTTAATCCCAAACCAGCATTTTCTGGAGGGTTGCACAACCACGCATATCTTATGCAACTGGCAGAGCATTTCGAGTCAATTATAGAACAGTTGGGAGGAAGGGGAGGATGGATGATGAGGCTGCTGATGCAGAACACATTTGGATATGATGGTTGATTAAATACTTACATGTCGGCATTTGGGTTTCTTTTTGAACAAATGATACAATGTGTTTTCAATGTGTAAACATTTCAATTAAATACAGTAATCATTATAATGATAACTACCTGCATCATGATGATTTGATGCAGCTTATTTTTGTCGTCTTGAGACCATTTCATCAATCCCTAATTTCATTATTAACCTAAATTAAATCCTTTACACTCCCTGGATCATTACAGCATATATGCAGGGCAGTTAATTGAACGTATAACTTCAACCCCAACCTATCTAATCCTAAACTAACCTGGAAATTTGCTTTTATCCTTATTAAAAACCCAAGACAAATGTAATCATAAAGGATGCACACCGATCATATGACATTTTTTATATTTAGTTTGAGGTGTTAATGATGCTAGTGGTAATGTTCTCATGCAGGTGATTCTTTGCAAGTCAAAATGCCTGCTGCCTCAGCATCACAGACTGACATGTGGCCAGAAGTACACAGAAAACACTGCTGGGAGTGTCAAATCTTAAAAAGAATTTATTTATATTGCTGATATTGAGATTGATTGATATTGTAAAAAATATTAACCGAAAACATAATTTATGACCTTTTTTAACCTTCATTTCTGACCCTAAATTAGCTCCAGAAACAAACAGGTAATGGAGAAAGGCATAATTTTAAAGTAATATGTTTTGATGAACTGCAAGATACTAGAAAATACGAAAACATACTGTTATAGTAGCACGAGAAATAGTCAGCTAATGGACCTAGTCATGACAGTCACACCAATGTCTAAAGTTAGCTAACATTTGCATCAGCTACTGATCATATCAGACCGAGCAAGGCACCACTGCCCTGAGGTGTATTGAATTAATGTAGTTTCATTTCTATTGTTGTTTATAAGAAGAAGAATGTAGTATTTCTGCCTGTAAAAGTTGAAGAGATTTATGTCATCGTTTTATGTCTTTCAATAACTGTCCTCCCGACTATATAAGTTTAGGAGCACTCACTGTATGGCTGTAACTTTCCTTTTTTCTACCAGTAGATGGCGCAATTGCATCAATCCTTCTCTGTCCTCCTGCTTTGTTTGGCTCTGTACAGTAGTTAATTCAGAATGCCAACTGTGCCTCCTAGGAGTCTGAATTATTTAGTTCGCCTGGCTGTGATGGAACAGAGATAAAGTAGAGGGCAGAGGGTCACTGATAGAGGTACCTGTGCCTTCTTAACTCCTCAGGTTTCAAGGCGAAGGTTTTATTCCAAATTGAACAACCACCTGACGAAATTATACTTGGAGAATTATTAGTGACAAGGAAGTTGATGCGAAACTAAAACATGACTGTTAAAGTTACAAATCAGCATGGTTGTGTTTAAGGAGGATATAATAATCTTTGTCTTGGATACACTGATTCCTCTGATGAACTGGTTTTATATTTTCTCTTTATCGACATAAGTTTGAATAGTGGTGAGACAGGAAGGGAATAGAGAAGATATTCATATTTTTAAATGTGACGTCTGTTTCTTAATTTGCCTTTATGTTACCTGAGGGGAGGACTTGCTTCAGTTGCCATAACAACTAACCTCCCAACAGGCTTGTGAAACCTGAATCGGCCGTCTAACCTTTCACTCGCCCTACTCACAATCATTTACTCAGCAATACACAGTGGCAGCAGGCTGTATGTGTACATTTTTGTGTGATGGACTTGGCACAGTTGCAGCCAAGACTTCTTTAGAAGGGTTGGCACTGACATGGCCTACCCAACCAAAAACAGACACCTACCTTATCTATACCAGCACATGGAGACACCAGAGTGGGACTCTATGCCCTGTGGTGATATAATTCATTCACATCTCCCACAGTTTGAGCAAAGGTGGGTGGGGGAGTCAGAATCTCACTTTATCTCGGTAGCCTTTTACGTTTCCCCAGCTCTCTTTGATCCGTACATATGGTTTAAGACAAATTCTTAGAGACAATCATTAAAGTGAGGGGCTGTGAACACAGTAGCCAGCTTACCTTGGAATGCCAGAGCAAAGTGCCGGGTCTTAAGGTGGGCTGAGCTGTGGAAAAAATGTAAATCATGAAGGGGCTTTGCAGTGAACAGTCAATTAAGAACTTAGTAGCTCCAGTAGCAAGTGTATTGAAGATTTCTATAGCACAATGTGCTACATGTGGTTGTCTCCGTCCAAGATAACTAAATCTGCCTACCAGACCATGTAAAGCTTAACACATTATTTCTTGTGTGTTTAATCTGTACAAAACTGAGAAGTATAGTTAAGACAATGTGTCCTTTTCTAGGGGGTTTTGTAAGTGTTATTTTTTTTTTCCAGGAGCATTGGCTTTGCAGTCGTAATGCTAATCTAAGATAATATAAGAACTTAAATTCCCAAAATGCCCAACTATTAAGTTTGATACCGCTAATGTTGTAGTTGGTTTGATTCTTGGTCATATAAAATAGTCATAAAAATACTAATACTAATAGTACACTTAACCAAATACGTAAATGACACCTAACTGTGCACAAACCTCACTTTGATAACAGTAGATAACCTAGCTTCCTTATGTGATCCTCAACCTATGGCATGTGGAAATGTGTGCTTGTGTGATCCCAGCAACAGTTCAAATCGAGGTGACTGATTAAGATTGGCAGCATTGTTCTATGAAGATTAACGCAGTCTTATAGCAATAATATACTGATTTACACTGTAGGGTTATACTCAATGGTCTAATCTGCCCCACACTGATAGTCATTCAACCATTGCTGGACACAACAGGCTGAGACAGTAAGACTGCCCTCCTTAAACATAACCTTGTATGGATATTTCTATATTATACACAGGGGGTACCTCTTTTTGAAACCAGTTGTCTCTGTTGGATTTGTGCCAGTCTTCTATTTATCTACTCCTTTCTTTCCCTTCTGTAAATATAACATATAACTACTTTATCTTGTAAAACATACAATATAAAACATACAATATATTACTGGACAGTATTGAATGGTAAGCATTTTCAAAGTCTAAAATACACTGAACATAAAAATTTATTAATATACTTTGGATCATTGGTGTGTGGTCTACTAAAGTTGTATAATCAAGACAGTTTCCATTCAACTAGCCATGCTTTCCTTCCAAAAAAAAAGACTGCACAAGACTGTTAAAAAGTCATCATGTCATCTTTAATTTTACAGTCACAATCATCTTTTCTTTCCAGTGTCTTAAAACCATAAAAAATAAATATACATTATGTTACAAAACATTTCCAGTGTCTCAGATCATAAAAAAACAAGGACATTTATCAACAGTATTGATTACATGAAGGCAAAAACACTGGGGGTGTAGAGTATGTATGGTACAACGGCATTCGGTGACTGGTAAACGTGACTTTAAGTTGCCTTATAGTAGCTGCAAAATGCATTAGAGTTGGCATCATTTTCACTTTGAACTCAGATGATTCAGAAAATTAACAATGAAGAAAAACTTGTGTTAATCTATACAAAGTTTGGATAAAAAATTTCTAAAAATACAAAATCCATCAGTGAATATTTGAAAAGAATGCATTCATGCTACCGAAGAGGGTTTTTTTTCAAACTACTTTGAACTAAAACTAAGTTAAAAGTGAATTGATTCCAACCCTATTCTGCACATTTATTTCATGACTTTGGTAAGCAGGAGTGTGTTGCACTGGACAAACAGGCAGGATTGACACTGGAAAAGAAGGCTTCAGGTTCATAGTGCTCTAACAGACTGAGTTGAGTTCATCAGAAGGGGAATTCCTCTCCCTTCCACATAATTCATGTTCATTTCGGCCCACTGTGTGCATGCGCTCGGGACAAAATAGCAGTGTCAGTATGTGTGTGTGTGTGTGTGTGTGTGTCTGTGTGTGTTTGTCAGGCCTCAATCCAGGATGAAGGCACACGTTAGTTCTCAGAATTGTTCTCAGTCGATTAAACCAGCATGTAGAGTGATTTTCACAATAGTAAAGCGCTCCCAGCTTAACACGGGCGAATGATTTTTAGTTTCGAAACTTGTCCTTGCTAGAGCTGAAATACAAAATAGATCATTTCTTCTTCACCTTTAACAATATCTACACATTAATTACACTCTAAATACATTGCATTGAGAGGTTGTGAGAGCCTTTCTCTGAGTTACAGAAAAAAAAAAAGAAAAATAGTAAAGAGCACTTGGTGTGTGATAGCGCCGTCCAGTATCGACGTGTCCCAAAGTCAGTGAGAACAGGTTTGTGGATTTTGCCTTCCGCAGACTTGTCAATGCTTTGAGGGATTTGTAGTCCTTGAAATCCTTTGGGACTACAAAAGAGACTGTACCAGTATGTATGGGTTCATGCACAGTGATTATATATCTGCCTTCCACCATGAGAAAGAAACTGTCCGAAAGCATTAGTCCAGATTTACTTAGCCCTTGATAGGGGCAGTCACATAATGACACTCTCATAGAGGAACATCATTTTGGGAGCTTGAAATGCATAAAGGACATGTCCTCCATGTCATTTAGTGGTTTTGGCACACATGGCTCCATTTCATCCTCTCTTGCTACAGTCCAACACAGCTTTCCCTTTATCATTTCTCACATCTTTTCTTTTTTCTTTGCTTATTTTCTTTTCTCAGGCAATCCTAAAAGTCTGCAATTAATACTGCTCTCCAGAGAGAGGGAACAAGACGGAGGGATGGACAGATCAGGTGTGGAGAACATTCTTTTCTCCCGGTCACCTAATCTTTAGCACCCCCCACTCCATCTTCACTTTTCTTAAATTTTATTCCTCTCTTCTTGGCTCTCCTTCTCTCTTTTCCTCCCCCAGCAGGTTCTTCGCTCCTCCTCTCACAAGGGCAGGCTGGTTTGAGTTTTCCTAGCAGGTCAGATCGAAGTCTCGTTACTGCCACTGTTAACGGGGAGAAAGGGGTAGGAGGGAAAGAAGAGGGACAGGGGAGATGCAGGGAGTGAAGGTGCAAGGAGTAGTAGAGGAAAACAAGAACATGCGGGGTGAAAATGAGTGCAGGGATGCGGGACATCATCATGCAGCATTTAAGCAGGATGGTCATACTATTCATGCTATAGTGAAAGGAATAGTTCGACTTTTTGGGAAAATAGCTTTCTTGTCGAGATTGAAATGAGAAGATTGATACCACCTCCACAAGGGGAAATAATAGCACCTTTTAAATCTCACTGGTCCACATGTTTTATTTTATTTGTTTTGTCAGATTTCAAGTTTGTGCTAAACCAAGCCAACTGCCAGCTGCAGGTAGCTTCACATTTATCTACAGATGTGGGGTATCAATCTTTTTGGCTCACTCTAGGCAAGAAAGGGAATGATCAAACAGTAAAACTGTTTCCATAACTATGATGATACATGCACTGTTGCATCAGTTGACAATATGGTCAACTAATGAATGTTATTCTCAATGATTGCTGAAATCACTGTCAAGATTAATTTTGTATCTGTGTCAGATTACGGGATTAAATGAAAAGGCATTCATTTGTTTGTTCTACACATTTAACATTCGTAGTTACATGCCAAAGCTCTCAAGACATCTACTCACTCTGAGTCAGATTCGTTGCCACCGTTGACCGTGCCTGACTTCAAGTGCATTGCCATTCCCCCATTGGTCTCCCGGTAGATTCCTGCTGGTGGTTGCCCAGCAGGAATCTGGGGCCGCGGGGCGATGGGTGGTTTGATGATGGAGCTGCTGTCGTGGTTCCCGGGACGACCTCCATCATTGGAGGTCAGCGAGGGCGTCCGGGAAGAAGGGGTCATGATGTTGACGGAGGAGGGAGGCGGGGAGGTGGTGGTGTTGTTGTTGTTGGGTGGAGGGGAGGTGATGGTGGGGGGATTGTAGTCGCTCAGCTTCTCCCTCAGACGGTTCTTCATGTTCTTGTCGGTTAGCGGGGGCGGGTAGCTGATTTTGTTCTTCAGGATACCTGAGATGGAGAGGAAGTTCAGTTCAGCGCTGCTCAGATAAGATCATTCATTCAATCAAATTCAAATGAGCTATCTTCTCTCACCTTTTCTCTGCTCTGGTTGGTGGTTGCTGTTGCTGTTGCTGTTGGGTTGACTGGAAGGTGTCCCGTCTTTAGTGTTACTGGTTGTCTCCAGAGGTGCCTCTCTGTCTCTTTCACCAATATGGTTGAGCTTATTCTCTGGGTGCAGCTCCACATTAACCTTGGTCTCCACCCTCAGCCTCTCTGCTCCACCAGGATCCTCACTGTCACTGGCTGTGGTGGCCTCTGTTGGCCAGTAAGGCTTCACGTGATTGGACACTGAATCCACTGGTAGTTGGTGAAGAGATAAATTGGATTAGACAACGCTCAAACAAAATTCCACTGTTACAAATTTGTTTCCTAAGTAAGTTTTAGTTGCAGATTTCTTTATTCCCTTGACACACTAAAGCATCTTTATTTTACAATTGCGTAATGTGACATTTGGTGGATATTTTATTGGGACCTGAACCTCTGAACCTGGCAAAGTCTGTGCCTTACAACATCTGTTTAGACTCAAAAGGACCATGCATTTACCTTTAGGTGTGCTGTGAATGGGCTGCCTCTCGTTATTCCATTTTGGCTTGACATCGATATCATCATCCTCGCTGTCAGAAGAGTGGGAGGAGGCATAGGAGGAGCTGTGTTCATCCACTGACAGCTCACTATCTGAGTCAGAGTCTGATAGGGGCAAGGAGAAAAGGAGGGAGGCATAGACAGATGAACCTTTATTAATAAAAAACACAACAATGTGCATTTTTATGTGCTTGCAAGTGGTCAAGAGGTCTTTATTTAATTCTGCAACTAGTGATATGTGAAAAACTCACCATCTCCCTTGGTGCCGTTTCTATGGAACAGGGGCCCATCGAGATCAGTATGTCCTTTAGCGGTTCCTGAAGATACACTAGGCTTTTGACCCAACTCCTCTCTATATATTGATAAAGCCAGATGGAGAAGGAAGGAAGGGCGTTAGGGAAGGGGAAGCAAGAGAGAAATGGGAGTGGAATAGTAGAGGTACAGATTAAGAAGAGACAGAGAGAGGAAGTGCGGTGTTGCTAAAAGTTAATTCAAGCCCAAACTTGCAGTTTGAGACAACAACAGCTGCTGGCTTCAACCAAGACTTACCATATACAAATAAAACAGTGTGATTTGGTGTGCTTTTTGATTAGGGTTAGATTAAAGTTAATAAACTTGTACCATAAATAGTAAAAGAGGGGTAATGCAACACTCAAGCACAATTACTGGTTTGAATCTATTCATGGTGTAATATTCTTCAGTAAATACCAGTCTTTCAACTTCAATCCAACATACAAAACTCTATTAACAGGCAAATTTCGCAAATTACATCGAGCTTTCATTCCTTTCCTCTCCTCTCCACCTGTATCCGTTTACTCCATGGCTGATTGAGACATTGGCTGGAGGGCGAAAACGCTGCTGAAGGCAGACCTGACCTGTCTGATAGCTGATCTAATAGAAGCTTCTGGAAGCACCTGTAGACGTGCCAACAGCTGCAGGGAAGAGGTATGTGTGTCTGTATTACATTCCCACTTTAACAGGTACAGTCATTCTTCTTTCCCACATCTTTCTGCCTCTATGGCCCTCCTCCATTCACTTCCTATATTTCTCTCTCCTTTTCCCCTACCCTTCTCAGCGTTTATGCTCTCATTAACCCCTAGTGTCAGCTCGTATTACCCAGATGACAGCTTTACGAGCCGAGGCGTACAGTCAGACCTAACCTTGATTCTGTAAAACTCTTTTAAAACACCAGATATATGTAACACAACTCTATGGCAATGAAAACATGTCTGTGACTCACTTAAACACACAGTTGTACATGACACAAAGGTGAGATTGGGCCAGAGATAAAAAAAGCTTATACACTATCCCGGAAGACAAATGTATCTCAAAATGTCAAAAAAAAAGAAAGAAAAACCATATTAAAGTAAGAAAGCTAGAAAGACATGTACAGTAGATTTATGCATTTAAAAAAAATATGTCTAACATCATCTATAACACATATTTCCTTACAAAATGTTCCAAACAGCAGTAAAAACACAAGCTATATCATATTTCATGATACATTATGTCATTATTTTGTATGTATCATTGTCACATTCAGTAGCATTCAATATTTAGTTTTTTTGTAAAACTGCTAAAAGATGTTAACGTCTGGAGTATGTTACTTTAACCTCGTAGACTCTGACAATCCCCTTAAATATCCCTATAATTTAATAACAAATTATAAAAAATAATTTTTTATCATCTGCAAGACAGATAAATGTGTTCAGCTGCCAGTTTATTAGGTGCAACTGGCTAAAGCTGCATTAGCTAAAACTATGCTAGCTTAAACCACACCTTACAAAACTAACTGTACATAATTACTAAATTATTTCTATATAATCCTATATAATATGATTTCTATATATTTAATACAACAGCCCTGCAATAAATCCTGCCTTCATGAAGCCTACAATGCTAAAGCTAAGGCTAAATGTATCTGTTCCTGAGCATTGCTGCTATATCACATAAAAATGTAAATTATTCAAATTCATGAAACATGTTTATATATCTTGTAACATTTCACATAAACCAAGTTAGCAGTTCAATTTGTCAATACATACAACACAGAACAACACAACAGTATGGATGAATAATGTGGATGAATCTACAGTCAGTGGTGTGTTGCTCTGGTGGGTATCTGTGAGAGTTGAGTATATGTGTCTGTGCAGGTTTTGAAGCAAGGCTGTGCACAATGCGCTGGAAAATTGTCGCGCAGTCATGCGAGCAATTACTGTACAGTGCATGTGCCGTTCTGTGGCAGCATGCACGTGTGGAAGAAAAGAAAGAAACACCCTCCCAATGTAGAGAAACTCAGCAACTAAACATATCCTCATTTGGATAAGGCAGAAAATATGGGCAGGGTGACAAGGTGTGTGTGCGTGTATGTGTACAAAATGGGGACTTGCAGTGTGTTAGTAGGTGTGAGACATTTGATGCATAAGCAGACATGCAGGGGGATGGCAAAAAAGACCACGTATAGAAAATGTGAAAGAAACTGAAGAGGACAAATGGGACATACACATATGCAGCAGTGTAGTAAAAGCAGCCATGCAGTCAGTGAGCATGTTGTACCTGAGTGTGTAAGCCAGATAGCTGCTGCGGCTCTTGGCTGACCTGAGCGTGCTATCCAGGGAGACGGTGGACTCGCCGATGCCTGAGCGGTACAGAGGGCCGTCTTCTGTGTACGTGTTGTTACAGTTAAGGGAGCGCTAAAGATGGAGGAAGGGCAGAAGAAGAGAAGAGTGAAGGATAGAAAACAAAAAAAAAAAGGTGACTTTGTCCTCTCTGAATCTTCCAGGCATTTTAAACAAATAGTGACAATAAAAATGCAACGACAATGAAAAGTTACATATTAAATTATGAAATAAAAACAACTTTATATAGTATTTTATATCTTTTGTGCACTCACTGTGAGCAAAGAGGCCCTTGTGGTGCTGGACTCATCTGGTACACTCTTCTTTCCTGTGAAGACGTTCTTGAGGTTTTTCCGCACCTCTTTGTTGAAGACCACGTGGAAGAAGAAGATGAAGACGCCCTGTAAAGAAAGCAAAAGTGAGGATTTCCAGAACTGTTGATGGTGCTTATCAAATAATCCTTATCAGAGAAGCCTTAATGTTCTGCGGATTATCTTTTGAGAGGTTTCCAACATAAACACTGTTTTACCTGCAAACAGCTGAAGATAGCGAACAGGTAGTGGAAGGTCATTACGTTGCTGTTGACCGCCATAAGACCGAGCAGCCAGGTGGCGCTGATGAGTAACAGGAGGAGGAAGGCCATTCGTAGTGCGGGACTGAGGAGGGAACACATATAGATGATCAGATTCCCCCAGTTTCTTGAGATACACTCAATAGACCAATACCAATGTTATATTAATGTTTAGAAGTGAAGTAGTTAATGTGAAATAGAAACTTACATAGCACCGGACTTCTCAACAGCCTTCTGCCTGCGACCACAGGAAGCCTTCGCCGCCAAAATAAAGATCACTATGTTCACCTTTAGAGAATGGAGAGAGATGCAGGAAGATTTTTTTATTTTATGTTATTTATATATACATCGTTTTAGCTAGTAGTAACTCTACATGACATATGGTTGAATCAGTGACAGCTGATGCATTGCAGGTTTTTTTCAATTAATTCAAGGTTGAGACAGACACCAGAAAACTGTCTTTGGACTGATTTAAAGTATAAACACACCAGGACGACAACAAAGATGGGTCCTGCGAAGCTCCAGATGAGTGTGTCGTGGACAGACAGCCAACAGAAATCAGGGTTCCCATAACCCTGAGGATCCAGGCCAACTGCCAAGCCTGCACACACAAGCAAAAAAGACACACAATGAAAATACATGTAAACAGTATTACATAGTTTTTTTTACCCTTTGTTCCCCATCTGCACCCTGCTTCTGATTTTTTTGTTCGCATCGCTTCATGCTTCTTTGCCACTTTTTAGGGTGTGCCACAGATCAAGCACATAACCATTTTTAATACAAACAAACTCTTAAACAAGTGCTTTAAATGTCATATTGTAGCTGTCACCAGTTCTTGTCATTTGTTATTTTTTCTTAATCCTTTAGTCCTATTTGGCTTCTCTCTGTAATTCTTTGCCCTCTCTCAAACTAATGCATGTCTCAATCCAAATTCCAATCAGGTTAGCTTTGCTGGCACCTGTTACTGTTAAAGCATGTCAGTACATTGCGAAGCATTTGAGACATTACATATATCAAAGGATTCTAAAAGTGAAAAAAACAAAAGTAGTGCTAATGATGAGGATAGATAATTACACTTTTAAATTACAGGTATCTAGAGAAGCTATAAAAAGGTTCAAATAAAACAAATCAGATTATTTATGAGTTTACGGCATGTGAAGACACTCTTCTCCAACAAAACATCCAAATAAACTCTGGATGTGTATTTCTCTTACTTCTGGGTGATTTCCTCATCTGTCTTTAGTTCAATAACTTTCCCACGGGGATCATAGTGTCTTCAGAAAAGACAAGTTACAGCATGAATGTTTCTATGTGTGTGTGTGTTTGTTGGGGTGGGTGGGGGGTATGTGTGTCTCACCTGTAATAATAGCCGGTATGCCCCAGCCTATGGCGTAGTAGAACCTCATGTGGCCATGGTTGATGTTGCGCAGCTCGGTCAGCATGCGGTAGATGTGCAGCCCTTCCACGAACATCCAGGCGAAAGTGCACATGTAGAAGTAGTGGAGGAGGATGGCAATCACCGTGCATACAAACTGGATGAAAGAGAGAGTAGTCTGTAAGTATTGGCTTGCATTTTGTCTTTCCACCACTTTTGTCTTTTTTTTTTGTCAACCCTGCTTTCACTCTGCTGTGCTTTTCCCTTTCTGTATTGTTGATAACCTGCAGGTTCCAGCCTCTCATTTGTTAAGATTTGTTGCTTTTCTTATTGGAAACTGAATATCTTTGTATTAAAGTGTTAGTCAGACAAATCAAACACTAGATGAAAATTTGGTGGCTGTTTTTCATTCATCAATTTGTCAAAAAAGTACTTAACAGATTAATCAGCAAGGTAAATAATAGTTATTTTCATCCCTAATGTGGATATACTTCAACACCTTTCATGATAAACTTTGCCAATGTATGTAATGTGGTAATGAATGAACCTATCCCTAAATTTCTTCATCTCTTTCACTCCTCTCTATCCATCTATCTCTCTTTCAGCTGCTCTAATAGAAGAATGCAGTCTGTCAGGCAACGTCCCAGCAGTTGAGATACTGTATTTTAGTAGTGTTGTGTATTACTGTGGAGATCAGAGAGAAAAGAAGAGACTACTTTGACAGGGTTATAAATCATCCTGCAGATGGCCCTGGGCATATGCTGACAGCATTCCACAGACACACACACACACACACACACACACACACACACACACACACACATATACACACACACACAATAGAGGTAGATGGAAGACATGTACACACACATACATACACTTATAAAGTCAGAGAGATGATAGAACAAACACAGAAAAGCAACCTGAAGACAGATTCAACTCTGTCTCTCTCTTCTTTTTAAAAAAAAATCTCCATGCAGACTGACTTCTGGTCTCAACTGTGCAGATAACGCAACATGTGGTTAGTCACCGGCCGAGTCTACCACATCCCAGTCAAAACAGTGTGAGTCAGAACATTTCTTAAAGTAATCAAGAATTCCACCATTTATCTGGAGCCTGAGCTTGTAATCTATCATCATTTTCCCTTATCTTTATGACTGGCGAATTCAGTGCAGGACTGGTCAGAAACGGTTGCTAAGACACGGTATGTGAAATAGTACAAAAAACTTAAAACTTGAATTACTGACTGTTGATGTACACCTGGTGAATGTAAGTCCAACATTCACTCTTTTAGCTCTTTGTTTGGTCTCGACCACCTCCAGAGAGAAATATCTGTCTCTTTAGTTGTTAAATGCTCCTTTATGTTAGCCAGCTGGCCTCTAACTGTGGCTGTTTGACATTTGGTGCTTAACAGGTAGTGTACAGTAGCTTTTTCTCTGCAAACAGCTACCTGATGTTGAAAGCTGCACTATGAGATCAGTGAGAGTGAACTAAAACAGCAAAGTTGCAGCTAGACAGCTAAAACTCGCTATGAAGCTCCATAAAGCCGAGGAGAGCCCCTGCAGAGTCGGGTGTGAAGCTCTCTGGCTGCTGGCTCCAGCAAAAAGAAAGCGAGCAAGCGTATCTCTGCAAAAATAAGAACTATTCATTTTAATCTGCCCTCATGCCTCGACCTCTACTAAGTACCTCAGCTTTCCAAACCTCACTACTTTAAACCAGGATTACCTGCCAATTAACAGATTAATGATGTTTTCTGTACCACAGACATGCAAGAGGTCTATCAAATGGAAACTAAGTTGTTTTGGGAAACCTTTGCCAGGGCCTAAAACCCTCAGGCCTGCTTCTAGAGACAGGTACCAGTCACAGCATGTCTCCACTACTGGCCCAGGGATGTGTGTGTGTGTGTGTGTATGTGTGTGTGTGTCCGAATGTCTGTGTCAGCAGACTTCAAAGAATTCCCACACCTTTTGATCCTACTGTATGACTATGTGTGCGCACATGCGAGTTTCTGGCGGTTACTGTGACCGACCCAACTCCAAATCAGATTATGAACTTAACATAATTAGCTCACTCGTTTTCTGACTTCAGACTCTATATTATCTCAGCCTATATCCTACACCTTTTTAATTCGAGGGAGTAACAGTAACAAAGTTAGATCCAGCCAGGGCTGTCAGTTCAGTTAAATCAATTTATAGCAGCTATATATGGAGAAGGCTTTGGCAACCCGCACATTCCTAAGTATTACAGTCATTAGCTGAGCATCGAAACACATAATCTGTCAAATAAAGACAGACTCTCAGGTAGGCCTTGGTGTATTAGGGCCTGTAAAGCCTCTGTCAGCACAGTGTTAGATGGCTTCCTGCAGGCCAAATAAATATCATAGTACGCCTGGAGATTTCTAATAGAGTAAACATCAGAGCGAGGCGTCTTTATCCTGCATCAAGTTCCATCGCGTTGGATTGGAAAAATACAAACTGGTGTGATTCTCTATCATATGCATGTGCAGTGAAGCTTAAGATATGACAAATAGCTACTGTTGACTACTGTAAAACCCCCTAAAAGTTAAGATTATGCTGCAAATTCAATGCAAAGATTATCCTTTGTACAGTAAACTAACTAGTGTGCACTGTGTGTTCAGTGAGCTCATTCTATGTCTCACCGGGTTGTCTGTCTGATTGATGCCGAGGAGGAAGACGAGCTCAGAGAAGAACAGCGCCGCTACCAGGTTCCTGTGGATGGCGTGGAGGTTGGAGCGGAGCCGGCGCAAGAGGCACAACAGGATGAAGGTGAGGAGGAGGAGGAACAAAGAGGCTGATACCGTGGTGTAGGTGACGATCTTGAGGGGCAGAACATCACCGTGCTGTGGAGAGAGATGAGGACATTGAGTTAGAAGTCAATACAGTAGATAAGAACAGAAAATGGCAAATTTAAATGAGAGAATGTTTCAGCAGTACCTCTCTCTTGGAGATATCCATGAGCACGGCGAAGCTGGTCATGTGGTTACACTGACAGCTAATGTGGCTGTTGTTCCTGTTGAGCACTTCGCAGCCTTTAGCGGACCAGCCGCCTGTCCCTCCGATCCTAAACAGGCCATACACACACACATGTAATACAAACAACACATGACAAGTGATGCAGAAATTCACAGTAGAACACTAACAAAAGAAACAATGTTGAATATGCTTTTTTTTCCCCCAACTCACGCAATGGAGTGATTCCAGAAGACGCAGACAGGCTTGGTCCTCTCCTCTGTCTCCAGCAGGGTGTACTCCACGGTGATGGGGGGGTCGAGGATGGGAGGGAGAGGAGGACCCTCGCTGTGTACCGTGGCGCTCACTATGGCAGTGTTGATCACTGGACGGTTGGGGACCCTGGAAACACATGCAAGGCTTCAATATAAGTATTTCGAAACGCTTTTAATGGTCAATTGCTCTTTATGAGATAAACTGCAGATAATTAAAATCAAACACACACACACACAGAAGCACACAGCTACATTTTTGCTTATCATGTACAGTAGACCAAACCATAACAGACATAAAGGATGTTTACTTTTGGTTACAATCTTTCTCATCCTTCTGTAAACTTTATCTTATCTTGGAAACATATTTTTTCTAGAAGAATACAGAACACTCCCTGACTACAATAATATAAAACTATGCAGGTACTTATATGGTGAATTTTTTTTCCAAACACACCTATGATAAATATTTTGACATGTATTAACATTCAAGAACAAATAATTCCATGTGACGTAGGGTTTCTTCAAAGGTTTACAGAATATGTATGAGTTATACACCATGTGTTAAGTACAGTAGAGAGTTTTTAGAGTTCAGATAGAGTGCGCACTCCCTTTTTCCCCTGATGTTATCATCATTCTTCAGTCTTTAAGGCCGTGTTTGCAACTGTTTGACTAGATTATACTTCATATTTAATCCTCGCAAAGTAAGTGAGAAAGTTGTCCAACACTCCCCTGTGCTTAAGACTACACATAAATTAACTTTTTTTTCATTCCAAGTCTGAAATGAAAGATATTTACATTAGATCACTGTGTGTCACTGGTTTAAGTATTTTTCTTTTTTAAAACCGTCCATAGTCTCTGTACTGTACCTCAGACTTCTGCGGTCAGGATCGTATCTTTCTGGGAGCAGCTTCCCCAGAGATTTGTACACTATCACCACGGCGACTGGCAGAGGGACGGTTGGCTCGAGGTGGCGGCGTCTCCTGTCGGACACTGTGTGCTCTTCCTCCAAGGGGGGATCGGTCTGAGCAGCAGGAGCAGGAGTGGGCTCTGGAAAGAAGATGGTGAAGTAAATATAGAGAGAAAAAGAAGAGCAGTAGATACATTTACTGACTGTTTCAGAGCCGGTGTGACGTTATTCTACCTGTGTTCTTATCTCTATGGCCCTGATTGCGGAGGTTGAACTGGGGGAAGTGGACGGAGGAACCGAGCTCTTTGGGATACTCCTCCTGGATGTCCTGGAACCGAGGAAGTGTCGCTCTCTCCGGGTCTGACACGTCCAGATAGTCCACGGTTAAAACTGGAGAAAAGGAAGAGGACGAAACAGATGCAAAGAGGATGAGGTCACATGTGATTACGTGTACAGGCTACATGCGAATGAATGAAATTACAGCTGCTTCACTTACTCATGTTATCCGTGATGACGGTGAAGGGTTTCAGGTATGTTTTCCTGACGTTCTGTGCCAGTGTGTTAGCGTAGTCCTCGAAGTTGTGGAGCAGGTGTGCGGTGCCACCCTCTGTCCTCTGGATCTGCTCCCAGTGCTCCTTGGTATCAGGATTCAGAATGGCACTCCCCGCTCGTACCAAGTTCTAAAATATACAAAATACATTTATTTAATGGGATATTACTGTAGATTGCTCTCCAACAAAGATCAACCAATGAATAGTCATGTTCCACCAGTGCTCCCAGTGTTACAGATATTTTTCAGTCATTTATGTAAACTGTAATGTAGATTGTTAATTTTCTTCTCCACCTCATTAAACTCTGCATCCCTCGTAGCTGTGAGGTCGAATCCCGCCTGCCTGCTCTCGTACTGCAGCACGTGATTCAGCAGCTGGGCAGCCGTCTTCACGTCGTTGCCGTAGTAATGCTGGGTGTTGTTGGTGGCGCTGTGAAGCATACGCACGATGGTCTTGGATCGCTCATTGTCCATCCTTGAACCGTTGCGGCGCAGGTCCTCATTCTAGAAGGATGAGGGGATGAAAAGAGAACAAGTGGGTCAAAGCAAAGGAAAGCTGAGTGGGTGCAGTGACGTATAATGGAAATTGGTCAATACCAGGATTAGTGAGACTTGAGAAGTATAAGCTTCAGGTATAAGGTTCAGGTTCAAATACAATAGGTGAAATACTTCACCTATAGACTGGCTATCAAATTACACTTACACCTTACAATGTATAAAAACTACCTGTGGTTATAATGGAAATTATTTGAAAAGGACCAATGCAGAATTCTTGGAATTACAGAGTTAGGCTAACTCTTGTGGGATGAAAAAAAGAAAAGAAAAATTGTTTGTTTTTGTAGATGAAAACATTTCAGAAGAAAAGAAAACAGCCTTATTTTTAGCGTGATTGTGATTTATTGTTTCCATAAGTGGTTTTGGAAGTGTTTCACAGACTGTACAAGCATCTCAACAAATTAAAGACCTTGTAGTCCTTCAATTTAGATTACTCCTTAAAAACTGTCAACTTTGTGGTAGATGCTCAGCAGAAAATCACAGTATGAATGTTTTATTTTCTCTCATAATTACCAGTTTCTTCAGATGGGAGAAGGTGACGGTGGTGCAGTTAAAGAGCTCAGGCGACAACCAGCCTTTCTCATCACTACAGTGACGGATGGCAGTGCCTAAAATATACAGAAAAACAGAAAAGAGGGAAATATGTCATGTAAATTGATATTAAGGCACATTAAAAACATATGAACACAACGTTGTAAACCATCTGAATTGATTTATAGGTCTTGATTTGATGTTTGCAGCAACTTCAATTCTTGGTCAAAAAGTTTGCTGAGTTTGTGAGACATTAATGAGGCAGCTGAGCTTAGTTTGATTCTGTCATGGTGCATTTCCTGATTGCCACATGTGAACATTAACCTTCCTCTGAGAAAACAATCATTCATATCATTCTGGGGCAAAGGGGATACTCAAAATTAGCAGGGTATTGTCTCCATTTAGAAGTAGACTTTTCTTGCGGTATACAGAAAGAAAACATGGAACAAAGTGGTAGTTACAGTGGTTTAAATACATGAAACCACACAGAGCTGTTCCAGTCTGATTCAGTTAGAGAAAACACTTCATCCAAATGCAAAGTCTCTTCAAATGCTATTGTTACAAAGGAATGAATGGCTGAAGGACTTGCCAGTTGGAGCTAAAAAAAAAAGAGAGAAAGGGCGACGAGCAATGTTAGCAAATAAATTCCCCAACGGGTTTGGAGAGACAACAAAGGGGTCGCCATGGTGACGGCAGTTACCAAGGGGTAACCAGGAAGGTGACAGTGCAGTACTGGGAACAGGTCAGAGAGTTTTGAGCTCACCTCGGCTCCTTCTCATTAACACACACACACACACACACACACACACACACACACACACACACACAGCTGGAGGAGTGAGGAGGAGGGGTTTTACTGTCAGCTTTTAAGGTACCTAGTATTTTTCCAAGAGTCTCTACAGATTAAACTTCAACATGACTGGCTGATATAAAAGTTCTGTTGGAGTAACGGGCTAATCAGAAACTCCTACTACTGTTTTCTATAACTCTATAAATATGCCTAACAACACACTGACTAGCAAAAACACAGTCACCCATGTAGCTTAACCAGACTGATTTTTTACCAGACTATCACTATGTCCCTAAAATTACTGAATCTCACTAATTAACCTGTCATATCTTATTGGTTTAATGTGTATAAAACCTGAAGTGCAAAAAAGGATAATTTGCCATTTTATGATGGGGGTTATGTGTCAGACTATTTCTTGTCCTGGAGTAGTTGCCAGGCAACCAGCAGGGACTTAGAGAGAGATACCGCCAAGCTAATTTGTAGCTTCCTATTTAACAGACAGACATGAGAGAGGTATTAGTCTTCTTATCTTACTCTCTTGACATCAAAGAGATTTTTACATGAATTCCCCTAAATTGGTAAAACTTCACCTCCTGACCATGATATAAACTTCACTATCATTGGCCTGGAGCTTTTATTACAGTTTTAACATTACATCCAGGGCTGAATAATTACTCTACATGTTATACTTGTTGTCAGAAGAATTAATTGGCACTCACCGATGGATCCTTTTGGGCAGTTCATGGCAGCGGGGCGTCCAAATTTGGTCTTGGGCCACCAAATGCCTGCGTCAAACGCCTTGGGGCAGCCCTCATACACCACTGTAGAGAGAAGGCAAATGCGACATAGAAGGTTTAGCTCCTCAAATACAGCTTCTTTCACCCAGATATATGAGAGAGATGCTGTAAGCTAAATATTGGTTTTAGAGCACTACAAGATACTTAAATAAGTTTGTTTTCATGCTTCATAAACTCTGAACACCCTAAAGTTGTATTTTCTGGTTACACGTCAGAATGCTACCTAGCCCATCCAGCAGAACAGTGAAGATCAATCCTGCAGGGCTATTACACCAGCTGTGGTACATAATTCATTTCAGTATATTTGGATGAATAAATCTCCAGGACAAACCAGGTTGGGACCTGCAGGCTTGTTCCTATTTGCGTGTTACAAGACATGTTTTATTAAGTCTGTGGAGCTACATCACTGCTTTGACATGTAACCTCTCCTTCCTGAGTAGATTTGGTCTGAGCTTGTTACTAATGAAAGGTGACCTACTATAACAACACAGACACCTATAAAACTTTCACTTTAAAAAAAAATGATTTGAGGAGTATTATTACAAAACTACAAGACATCCAAAATGAACAAAGCAAGATTTCGGGTATCTATCTATACTGCACTGAGGACATTTCAAGATATACGTCCATTTTAAGTCTGAGCACGTTCTTGGGAGCTTCATATCGGGTCAAACAGTAAGCGCACTGACATTCATTTTCTGTTAGGGACTTTGTGGTTTTGTCTTCTATTCATGGCTACTGTATTGTGTTCGCACAGTCTCACTGCCAAGTTAGCCCACTAGCCAGACTCGCCTCTTCTGCTTGACTGGATGGCGACAAAGACGTGAAGTTAGCTCAAGTGCAGCACCAGCAGATGTGAGCGACACCATTTGTGTTGTTTTGACACTTCATCGATTCACCCTGGCCCACTATGTGAACCGGAACATTTAAAGGAATAATACACCCAGTTTGGGAATGATTTTTTTATTGCTGTCCTTGTCAAGAATGCCTCACTTTTCATTAACAGAACATTATCACTGTGCTTTGACACCATTTTTGAATTGTTATGTACTGGTGCCTTAATTTCAATTAAAATAGGTGAATCACTGATAGCAGTTTTTCTATTTAAATGTAAGTGAATTTAACCTATTTAATACAAGTGAATAGAAGAAATTAGCTTTTTTACAGGACTGATTGGCACATTTGTAAATGTGTCAATATATAAGTAGTCATTTTAAATACTTCAATAGCTATTATTTACTGTTTTAATCATCCATTTATTGGTTTAGGACTAATTACTTTTATTTTACTAAACTTTATAGTTATATTTGTGGTCTGTAATTAGTTTAAAAATAGTTTAAATTGCATGCAAATCAGATGAATTCACACACCTTCACATCCACTGGGGGTGACTTCAGCGAAGGGGTTATCACAGCGGTTACATTGACGGCCGATGACTCCCCCCTTGCAGGGGCACTGCCCGGTGATGGGGTCGCAAGTTCGAGACTCAGAGCCGGTAGAGAAGCACTCACAGGGGTAGCAAGTGTCCTCTCCTTCTGGACGGTAATGGTTTTCCTGAAGGGGGAGGAGAGGAAACAGATGGCTGATGTAATATATTTAGTTCATCAAAAGTGAGCTATGAGTACATACACATATTCAGAGATGGTATCAGATGTTGAATAAAGGTCAGTGACTGCGTCTTTAAAGTTTGTGCAGAAAACAATAGTTATTTTGTTCTCCTGTCATCAACACAAATAATCTGGTGTACTACAAAAATAAGCACTCTGCTGTTTCCTGTCAACTTCAACTTGTGTATGATTGTACCTTGCAGCGACACTCCCCAGTGGTCTTGTTGCAGTCTTTATGAAATCCTCTGGCAGTGTCACAGTTGCAGGGTCCACACATGGGACTGCCCCACCAACCCTGAGGACACGGCTTCTCCACTCTGTCAATCAAAGACATACATTTAAAAGGGTTTAGCAGACTGGCATTGTAAAATAAACTTTTAAAATGTACTTTTTCACAATGTAATAGGACAAAAACTTCACCAAACTGTTTTAAACGACCAAATCCAAGTATGTAACTTATTTTAGGCACAAAAATCTATCTTTTTAACTAGCAGAAACATGTTTTTCTTCTTTTCCATATTATCATGCATCTGTTTTGAAACTGGTACAACAGACTAACTGACAACTGTTTTGAGAAATAGAAAGGTAACAATCAGTCTTTAGTATTACCAGTGCACCTGTTGTATTACCAGCTATTTTAAAATAAAATAAAATAAAAGCATCACACAAAGAAAAGTGATGGTTGATCAGTTTTGACTTGTTACTGCCTCTGTATCAGCTTCAACAAATCTGATAATTGACTATCAGTTGTGTTGATCACGGGCTAAACGCTCCCTGCGGCACTGGATCTAGAATAAACTTCCTGCGCACTTTTAAGCGAGTGAATCAAGTGTGACTCATTCATGCAAACACACACAGACTTTCTTTCTCTCTCAAGAAATCTCCAACCAGGAGATGTGATCTGATAGGGGAAGAGCGGCAGTATGAGGGCAGTGGAGACCAAACACCTATGGAGAATCAGTCAGGCTTGGAGGGGGAATCCCACGTCCTGCCTCAGACAGGAAGTGATGCATGTCATAGGGGTCAGGGTTCAAGGGGGAAAAGATCAAGGGTGGCTAATTCACGTGCGCTCTCAGACAATGCTGACTGTGCAAACCTACACATTGCTTTCTGTTGGTATAGATGAATTCCCCAGTTTCACCTGATAGTTATTTCTTTTGGACCCCCCCCCCCCCCCCCTCTCCTGCATACACATAGGCAAACAAACACTATCGAGCTCAGATTACTGACTAATAAAGCTGCTCTGAGGGATTCAGGACGTTGGCAACATTACAAAAAGAGCAAGAGCCTAACATAACTAAAGAAGATTAGAGTGCTTTGTCTCCGTGGGAGGCAAAGTCCATTTTAAGTCTGATTCATTTTTAACATCTGGATACAAAGGACTGTCAGCATGTCTTAGAGAGAATATTACGCATGCAAAGTTTTTTCGTTTACACTGTAATTACAGCTTCAATCTGGATGGATGATGATTGGTGTGATTTTTGTTTAACAGAGCAACATTTGTGGATATAAATCCTGCTATCACTCTTGTAATATATAGACTGTAAGTGAAAAGTGAGAATGAGGTGTTTGATTATAAAAGCTACAAATTTCTACTATTTGAGGAATAGCTCTATTTACAAGATGATTGACAGCAAGAAAAACACACAGTTGATTTAGTCTGAGAACATCTAGTAAGCATGGTAAGCACAGCCAAGTCTAGAAATATTGTTAAAGGAGTATATCGAGTGCTAATAACAAAAAGCTATTACTCTAAAACACACACACACATTGAGACTGGGATCTTACTTGTTTTCACAGTACTGGCCGTAATAGTTCTGTCCACATTCACAGGTGTAGCCATGGGAGGAACTTGGTTTGCGAACGCAGGTGGAAACATGTTCACAAGGGTTGAGCTGACAAGCGTCCACACACTCCTTACCAAAGTAACCTGGAAGACAGAGAGACAAGGGGTGAAGAACTACATCCATACATCACAGAGCAATATGTAGCATTTATAATGGCACTTGGGGTACCTGGGTCACAGACACAAGTGTGAGTGCTCCAGTCGTCGCTGCAGTGGCTGTTTTCAGGGCAGATGTTGGAGTCGCAGGGGTCAGCCAGGTCGCAGCCCTCCTCCACGCGGATCTTCAGGCCCTGAGCCATGTTCACATTGGCCACGTTGGTGGATGTCTCGCCCATACGCACACCCTGATGTAGAACACACATGATGAAGAAGCAGCAGAGAAGAAACGGAGAATTGTAGTTATGTTTTTTTTTTTTCTCCATAGTTTCTGAGACAATGTTTTGGCAGACACATGAATCAAACCCCCCCACACACACATGCACTGACCTGTATGCACCCGACAAATCCTTTGTTGACATGGTTGCCTTTGCCAGGCAAACCTCCTACATGAAAAGTTTGCAGCTTTAAACCTGGGAGGTCGTGGCCAATCTCCACTGACTTCTGCTTAAAAACACACAATCCGAAATGAGAACACTTTTTTCCAAGAAAACTTATGTCTACCTTCTCTACTTATCAAGTAATTTTCCCTGTACCTTGTACATGTCGTAGTCCAGTGATACAGCAGCCATGTATTTGATGTCCTTGCCATCTTTAACGCTTCTCAGTTCTACCAGCAGGTGGTGCCACTCCCCGTCATTGACCCGAACTTGGGGGAAGCCCAGCGATGCCACCAGCTGCTTTCTGAGCAGCACCTCCATACGGACCTGTTGCTCAGTCACCTGGGCAGTGCGAAAGATGGAGAAATGTAACAACAGTCTTCACTCTCTTTTAATTTACTTTACTATGTTGGCTGCAAAGAAATTACATTTAAAATGCTAAGTGCCTTGCGATTATCTGAATCTGATTCCTCAGCGGTAAAAAGTTAGCACCATATGCTGACGATGATGACACTTATGTTCAAGATGTACTGGATCTCACCATGAGGTTGATGGTGGATGAGGGACCAGCATTGGCCTGCATCAGGGTGCCAGTAGGCTGCCGTGTGCGGAACATGAGGCCCATGTACCAGGGAATAGCGACGGTGACATCCGTCTCGCTCCATGAGACCAGCGCCTGGCCATCAAAGAACTGAGGAGATGGCATTACTGGAAGAGACGAGACAGAAGAGAAGAAGAAGAATCAGGTTGTGGACATTGAGACTGTTGAAGACTTATTTTTTTACAACTGTTATACAAAAGCATCTTAGACAACAACAATGCCATTGATACTGCTTTCAAATAGACATTGAGTTGCTTCAATGTGTATGTGCTGAAACGTTAAGACCCTTCAGTTACAGTTTGAATGTTTTTATTAATGCTATTATGTGATCATTATTATTGTATGTCTAAGGATTATTACTAAATAATTCTCTGGCAAACATTGAGCAGAGACAGTATGAAAATCACAGACATGACACACACTATATAAGCTCCTGTGCCTGTTGAGAGAGATCAAGAGACACTAATGCAAACAGACACACATGTAAACAGCAGGGGTCCATCTTTCAGCTCAACATCCAGTTGATGTTTCCTCTTGTATAATCTACAGAATAGACTCGGGTCCTTGGGGCACACATTTCCACAAACACACATTCACACTGTAATTATCAGACAAAGCACACATTTGTTCCTGGTAATCATTAGCTACGGTGGCTTTAGTCTGACTTCTTTGCTGAAGGTTAATCAGCTGTAAAGCCTGTCACTCTTCAGCTCATCACTAGCAGGTTAAAATTTTGGGAAAAACACAGGGCTACGACTTTGTAAGTTTGCAAATCCTTATTTCCTTATCCTTATTTGGCTATTCCAGATCTCGTGTCTTCTGTTCTTAACAGCTATATCCACAGACTGGTCAAGAATCTGCGAAACACTGACATGTTTTTCTAACAACTTCTCATTTATTTGGTGAACTTATTAACCAAGTATGTTGATTATAAACCCATCCTTAGCTTGTTTGACACCAGTCCAGAGATTCAAACTTGAGATTGACTTGTATTGACAACTTACTGCTACCCACGAGCATGCAGAAGTGTTTCCTAACTGTCATCTTTGTCGGGTGAAAGAACTCAGTTTGTGTCTTTAAAAATAGTCTATATCATTGGAATGAAAAACAAAACAGGTTGGGATTTCAAAGATGACTCTGGCAGTGTCAAATACACAATGACAAATCTCCTGTTTCTCGTGTTGCATCTGGGAGTGTAAAGCCTCAAACCAAACGTGTCAACAAGCGGCAGAGCAGCCAAAACCTCTTCCCAGCTTGCTGTGATCACGGTCCCAGCTCAGATACTGGATCTGGGGCCTGGCGCTTGCTAGGGAGCTACTTCATAGATGTGAGGCAAGGAAAGGCATTCACACCTTCACACATTGTTTGGAAGCTCGCCCTGCAGGAGGAAATCAAAGTTCTCTGCTTACTGTGGGAGAAGATGAGATGGGTTCAGAGCGGAGTGTAAATAACAACATTTGGCGAGTGGAGGAGCTTTTATGTTTCCTTTGCTTACAAGGAAACACTGACAAATTCATCACCTCTCACTGTTTGTCCTTACGTCTGTAGGTGCTGTATGTACTGTGAAACAGGTCTGCACATAGGTAACATGAGCTGTGTGTCATGTGTCTGAGGTGTGAGGTGAGACACACCGGCAGCTTTGGGACCAGTAAAGTACAGTGTGTGTGTCTTTTATTTCATTCTTTGACTATGAGTCAGTCAGAGTTTGGTCCCCGTCCTAAAACTCAAAACCTGAGGCCATGTTCTGCACCTCTGCAGCAGCAAGCAGAGGCTTCACTGTGACCTTCCATTGTGACTGCTGCATGAGTCAGACTGAGGTGGGAGGGGAGGTGCTCCTTATCCTATTTGATCTCCCGAACACACACTCTTTCCTGGAAGTCCTCAAGACACACACACACACACACACTTACACACTTACTGTAGGTAAACATACACAAGCAGATGCATGCACGATTGTCCAGAGATGCACCTGACTGCCCGCATAAAGACACAGATGTTTTAACTGTCTCGAAAGATAATTCCATTGCATTTGTAGAAACTAAAAAGTCACATTTCTCACCTTGTTCGCAGTTCTTGCCACCGTAACCAGTCGGGCAGTCGCAGCTGTAGGTGTTCCATTTGCTGACACACACTCCTCCATTCTGACACACCTCGCCGCTGCAAAAGTTTTTCTTCGCTGGACAACCTGAACATTAAACAAATGTACAATCATTTAAATGGGAGAAAATGCTGGTTAATACAGTATGTATATGTGCTATGTATTTGTTTGTGGGCAGTAGAAACACAGAAAAGTTACATATTTGTGAACACATTTACTTCAGCTGGTATGCATTCTTTAAAACTGTGTTCTTTTATAGTCTTTGGATGCTTAAAATTCCAGAAAAATTACTGGATAATCTTAGACAACACTGATTCTTTATGGTAAATCGCCAAGAAGTGTAGTAATAAGTGATATCTCGACCCCTGCTGTTTAAATTTATGTCTAACCTGCTGTGGTGCCGTTGTTGGCGATGTAGCTGGCCATGTCGATGGGTCTGCTGTCGATGCTTAGGTTTCTCATGCAACCCACAAAGTCTCTGTTCCTGACAGGGAAGTCCTCGGGCAGGTTGGGAACACCGCCAAGCAGAAGTGGTCCTGTCAAGTCCAGTGACCTGAAGATGATTCAAACAAAACAAAAAAGATCAGGATGAGATGCTACAATGCAAATGTTTGCCTGAGACTGCAGTGAGAGAAACCTCAAAGTTAGAGTCAAATTTGGACAAAAGATAAACTCATATTCTGACTATATAATAGACAGAATACACAGGATTAAATGATTTATGGACTATACTGTAACCAAAATAAAACATATATATTTGAAACTGCTTTTTAATTTTTTTTATCATTGTGTAAACATCACTGCCCTGAGTTGACCCCAGAAAGGGTGACTGAGGTAACCCGCCAACGCTTACCACGAGAGACCTTTCTGAAATGCGGTTATTGTGACCCAGGCTTTAAGCTGTCACAAGGATAACTGCTAGCATCATCGTGACAAAGTCAAAGTCCGCATACTGGGTCATGTAGGAAGCTGCTTACACCCCGTGCCCCTAAACACTCAACATCAAAGGGCTTTGAGAGACTTAATGTGATGCAATGCTGCACAAAAACAGTCTAAACCTCTGAATGTATGAGTTGTGTGCATACATAACAAGAATAGCGTTGCTTGGCCGGGAACATGTGGAGCTTATTCAAAGAGTCTTTAAGGAATCTGGTGACGGAAATCCTGAAATAAATCAAATGCTACTGCATCTTGGACGCAATAGTAGAGCCATAAATTGTAGTGGATCATCAAGGCAAGTCAAGGCAAGGTTATTTGTATAGCACATTTCAACACTAAAGCTATTCAAAGTACTTTACATACGCATTAAGTATAGCATATATGCTTATGAATAATCCAACCTGATAGATGAATACTACACAGTACTATAAGTTTTAGGTTGAATGATTCAAGTTTTAGTTATCTATTTATGACAGAAAAAAAATCAGTTTTTGAAGTTTTCTTTCTCAAAGAATCCTTTGCTGGTTTATAAATGGTTTGGCACAATGTACAATAAGACTATCTGGGGACACATTACATTCAGAAATACAATATAATGACAAACTATTTGTGTGAGAAGTGAACCCTGAACTAAATTCAACCCTGAACTATTTAATTTCCAAATGCAATATTCATAGGAATGTGTCATTAGGGACATTTGTACAGGAACACACAGTGCAGTCTGTTGCCTCCAGAGTTGTGTAAAGTTGTGTAAAGTAAAGATATATGGTGGGAATAGCAGGAAAGGTACAGTGAAATTGTGTTTATATTTGGGATATCTGTTACAATAAAGGAATAGTTTAGTTAGACATTTTGACAGTTAGATGAAAAAGTCGATACCACTATCACATCTGTCTGCTAAAATATAAGGCTACTGCCAGCTGCTTTTTCGCTTAGCTTAGCATAAAGGCTGGAAACAAGGGGAAAACAGCTAGCTCGGCTCTGTCCAAAGGTAACAAAATCCATCAAAATCCATGGGGGTTATGTGCCGCAATCATTTCTTGGCTGGGACCAGTAACTTCCTAGAGTCTGCACTGGTTGGCTGGTAGCTTCTCCCAGATGGATTAAACAAACAACATAAAACCTGTTAATTGGTGAGCTTTAGAGGTGCTGGTGTATTTTGCACCATGTCAAACTATTGCTTTAAACTGATTTCACGCTTAAAATAGTTCTTACAGACTTGTAAGCGACTTGCAGTACCTAATGTGTGAGGTGAGTGGCTGGTACAATAACTTGCGTGCAGGCTTATGCCACAGAGTTTTTCTTCTTCTGGTTTTTCAAAAAAGGCTTAAAATAAAGTCACTGCCAAAGGGAAAGCCAAGTGGTTCCCATTCCGTACGTCGAGACATTTCCCAAAGTGAAACAAAAAAGACTTTTTGCTTGTCTTCACCACTTTCCACACTAGTATAATGTATATATATATACATTTTTGTTAATTCCACAGTTTAAGTATCCTCTAAATGCTTTCTATTTCCTGCAGTTCCTAAAGAAATGTAACCTATTAGCTCCTTTCTTTGAAGCTCTCCGTCTTTTTTCCCCCACCCTCTGCACACTGAATATGTCCCAGCATGCTAACTTTCAAAAAGACTGATAAAAAAAATAAACATGTTGTAAAAAAAATTGATTACTCTACATTAAACATACACTAAGTCAGTTAAGCCGTGTTGAGATGAGTTTTTGCCGGTCTAAGACCTCGTCTGACAGCAGAAAGGCCACGAGGATGAACTCAGATTAAAAGACAAAAAAGCAGATAATGACGGCAGAAGGAGAGTTGTGTAATCTGCTCTAATGGAGGTAAATTGAAGCCCCCAAGGTATAACATGTGAGTCTGACAGGTTTGTGTGGGATGTGTGGGATGTGTGTGTGTGTGTGTGGGATTGGAGTGAATAAGTCCCACAAAAAAGAGAAAGAATAAGTAGAGTGCAAGACGAAGAGAGAGGGGTTCCATAATTACTTCTTCTGTCCAGTCTGGGTGCCCTGAGCGGCGCAGGAGTAGTTGCCGATCTGCTTCCCAAAACGGATCGCCATGGAGATGTCACAATCGTCCACGGCAACCACGGCCACCTTTTCACCAGAGGGTCCATGGGGGGTGCCGAGACGCCCGATGTTAGGCTGAAAAGTAGAGTAAAATAAAGGTTAATCTCAGTTATGAATAAACATTTAAACAAATAATGGAGTAAGAAGTGCATCCGAGGATCTAAGGATGCTCTGTGTTAGAAAAGAAGAACCACAAAGTGAGTCACATGTGTTGTCTGCTTTTGCTCGCCTGAGTGCCAAAGTAATATTTTTGCAGCGTATTGTTATGGTAAATTACCTCAACTGATTGAATTTAATTAAAACATTTCACGCTTGATTTCCTTCTTTGTTTCTTTTCATCCAATCTGAGAAGCTTGGCTGTGGCAGCGCTTGATCGTGTGGGTCAGCGCTACGCAACAATGTCTCACTGACTTTACCTTAAGCGGAGTAGAAGTACACAGGCCTTCTCTTGGCTTAAGATGACAAATAGCCCATTGTGCGTGAGCTCGCACCTAATGATTACAAAGTAGGCTAATTCCTCCATAAAGGCTTGTGGCCGGCGAATGTTGATCTGAGAAAATGTGGATCCGCTTAGAATTCAGGCCACCAAATCGCTTCAGTTTTTCTTTTTGTCACATCTAACTTGAGACTGAAGTTCAACGGTGCGTCTCCTTGACAATAGTGGCCTTGGGACAGGAAGCAGACAGAATTGAATTCAAAAAAGTTTCCACCACTATTTTTGGGCTGAACGTAAAGCAATTTGTTTAAGACATGAAGCCACTGTGAGGCACGTGCTAACATTTTGAAAGTACGCCATAGCCGTTTCCTTTCAGAGAGGGGTTTACAATAGATGAAAATGATTAGGTACCTTCTCTCTGCTATCTCTCCAGGGAGAGTGGTAAATCACTTGACTACAAAAACACTCAACAATGGGACTACAGATCCCAGATCTGATCACAGTACAGTGTTTATATAAGGCACCCAGGCTGTTTAAATGCTGACAGTTTGAGCGATAGCCAAAGAGACTTTCAAACCACCAAGGTTGTGAAAGCAAAAATTACTTGTTGAATGAACTGTTTACGACAGCTAAATTTGGGCAGTTTGTTGCATTGTCTTGTGTCATATGAATTTGAGGGGGAAAAAAAGAAGTAAAAGCATGAAAGACGGGAAGAGAAAATGACAGGCGGAGAAGAGACAATGTGTGTGCATGTGTTTGTCTCCTGCATAAATAGGATTAGAGTAATGAGATACTGGTGGGGCACAGACACGGCAAACAAAAGAAGAAGGAAAAAAAAGAGGGCAAAAAATAGAAAAGAGGGAACGTCGGACAAATACAGGGAGGTGGACGGGCCAGAAATGGGAGACTGAAAGAGAAAGACAAAAGAGAAGCTGGCAGACAAGCACAACATTAGCAAAAGAGTCGCAATGTCTTCTGTTTTGGCTCAGGTGGGGTCTGGTCCGGGCATAGTTTCCAACCCACAGGGGGTTGTATTGTAGTATATCGCTGCCCCTCCCTTCATCATGCCCTGTTTCCACTGATTCCACTGAAAATACTTTCCGCAAAGAGGAGCAGAGAGGCCAGCTGAACAGCGCTGTTTTCTTTCTCTTTCATATATAATCTCATTCCAACTGTCCATCTGTTTCTTTTTTTAAATTTTCACACAAGCTAATTTGTGTCATATACAATCACACAATCACACACTGACAGGTGACGGAAAGAGAAAGTATTTGTTCCACTTTCCTGTGGAAGTGTGATAATAGACTGCACGGCCGGGCATAAGTCACTTGAGACATGGTTGAGGAGCAAGGCATCATGTCTACTATAAATGTAGAACATAGCATCTGTGGTCTGTGATCGACAAACAGCAATAAACATGAATTTCTGGAAGGTGCATAAATAATGTAAATGTATTTACTCCAATGGGCAGACACCAAATCATTTCTTTGTTGTCATTTTACACAATGTAGGCTACTGTTTGCTAATTCAGATATTCACAGTAATAACTGGAAAAAATATTTGATTTACTTAAATGTACAATGAATTTTGCCTGAAAGAATTGAATTCAATTATTAATCGATCAAAATAGTTTCCAATTACTTTTTAGTCTATTAACCGACTAATCTTTGCATCTCCAGAGGTAATTTCAATTCCTATTTTTAAAAATGTGACTGTGTATGGGGCTCACTGCATTTGATTACATGCTTCTCTCTCCGATCTGAATATAATATATGGCCTTTTGCAGACTGTACTGCATGTATGTGTGTGTGTCAGTAACCTGTAATCACCTTGTATGTGGAGCATGTATAGCCGTCATGCTGGCAGGAAACCCCACCCCTGTCCCTGGCAGCTGGCCAATTAACCCTCTGTGCAGGTACCTGCAGGTGCCTGCTTGTGTTAAACCCACCCAGCTACCCCCACCTCCTTACATCGCGGAGATCCGTCTTTCCAGTTGGCCCATGCGTGAATCTCTTAACTCTTAAAGCACCAGTGTGTAGGATTTAGTGGCATCTAGTGGTGCGAGGTTGAAGATTGCAACCGACTAAAACCCGCCCACCCTCCTCTTTCAAGCACGTAAGAGAACTTACGGAGGCCACGAAACTTGTGAAAAACATGAGCAAACCCCTCTAGAGCCAGTGTGTTTGTCCATTCTGGGCTACTATAGAAATATGGTGGTGCAACATGGGGAGCGCTCATTCTAAGCTAATGAAAACACAATAGTTCTTATTTTCAGGTGATTATACACTAATTAAAACATACTTATACTCCCTTTACTCCATTACACAACATTTCTGACAAGCCCGTTCCACTAGATGGCACTAAAGTCTACACACTACACCTTTAACTGTTGCACTATAATTTAAATCAGAAATAGAGGACGGGCCCTAGCTGCTAATTTTAAATAAATTAAATCTACATCAGGTAAACCAGTGGACAGGGCAGAGTCACAATAGACACTATGAGCATTCTCCGGTTTTGGTCAGAAAGCAGCAGAGCCTGTGGCCTAAAGAAATAAAAAATGTTGGCACGGTTCAGCCAGCAGCAGGAGAACAATGAAAACCCACAACATGAACAAGCTGAATGTTGAAAGAAGGAACAGTCACTATCCTCTTCTATGTGGCCAAATTTCCAGCACAAAACAACAAAAAATTGCTTATGCTATGACATTACACACTCTAGTTGATTAAAAGTACCTCCAGGATGGAAAAAAATCCCTCTAAAAAAGCCAATTATGGGTTGGAGAGAAAAAAAAGGAAAAAAAGGAATATCAGACAAATTTGTGAAATACATACTTTTCAAACAAAGAAAATGAGAGGGAGAGTGTGTCAAGATTTTCAAGAGAGCCACAAAAGATAATTTGTGTGACAAAGCAAACCACTGAGTGAGTGCACTCTGCTAACCGAGGAATCTGTAGACACGGTGATTATGATCTTATCGTCCCTTTTGAGTTCAGTGGAGCAAGGAAGGGTTGAGATAAAGGCGGAGGAAGACAGGAAGCAAAACATCGGGGAGAGACCCAGATGCCGCTCATAATGGACCCGCAACTCAAATCTCAGGGGGGTGCAGCTGTTATATTATACGTGTTGATAATTCATAGACTGACACGAACACACATGTACGCATGTAATGTTAAGTGTTAAACTGCATACATTTAGAGTATGTGTGTAATGTGTATGTAATATGTAGGGGCTATAGGAGCATTACCGCAGCTGTTGGTTTCTAAGTGTTCCCATGCAAGGGAACTTTCACACACACACATTCACACACACGGTTACTACATGTATGAACCAAACATCTAGTGTGTTTATTGACAAAGAGTCGAGTGTCAGTGAGAGTGAAAAGGAAAGCTAAATATAGATTCATATGACAGGGTTTGGTTGTGTTCACTGTGGAGAAGTGATGAAATTAAGTGTACTCAAAACAGTCAGTATGCACACACACACACACACACAAAAAGACAGATGGAAAAAATATAAACTAACTGTGGATGGTTTTGACACAGTTTCCATTGGAAAAACCTATTGATGTCAATTTGTTGAGTTTAATTAGCTGGGAAAAACTCCACAGTCTCAGTTGTTTCTTTCACAAACTGCTTCTCCTATTCATTTAAAATGATTAATTGCAAAATGGTATGCTAAGACAGTTATGATACTGTATTGCACATACTAGATTAGTATGCAGTATGTGTAAATTAGTATGTGGTATGAGACTGGGACACAGTCTACGTCTAAAAAAAACTATTTCAGCATTTTTTTTTCTCTGCCAGTTCAGGAAACCCTCATTGGATATTTATGGAAACAGATATTATGATAAGAAATAATTTTCAAAGTTATACTTGACATTGGATTTCCAAAATTTTAATTCATTCATTCATTCTCCAAATGTTATTCTACCTACTTTCTTTATTTCAACATGATCTTTGCTTTACAGTCCTGCACAGAACCATCCTGCTTTATTTGAACTCTCCAAACTAAGACATAGAGTTTCTACACAAGAAACTGTACAAGACTCTTTGCAATGGATATTGTGTCCTCGATTGAACGTTTGGCGTTCAGTTAGCTGTGCGTGTGTGTGTGTGTGCATGTATGTGTGTGTGTTAGGTGTCTAACTACAACCGGTACAACTGTATATAGTTTCAGTTTCTTGCTGACCCCTCATTTTAAAGTGCACTTGGCCCTCACTTTGAGGGGCCCCATGAGAGTCTCTTATTTACCCTCTGCCCGTATCCAGGCTGTTGAAGATTCCCTCTCTCTAAGGTGTCGTCTCTAGGGGCGATAGGCTTGCTGCAGCCATGGCAACGCACTTGATCCCTACAGCTAGCCACAAAGACGAGGAGGGCGTGGGGACACGAGTGCGTTGGATGAACACACACAGATGAGCGTATCGAAACTTCAGTGTACACCGAAACATGATCAATACTGCCACATGCAATCAAGACATACAAAGACTCTCTTCCTCTGACAGAGACACACACACATACACCTCTATTACCATCAGATGGCCTGTCAAAACCAGACATGATAACTCAACTAGCCCTGCAGCTGAGATAAAGAGCCTTGCTGTGCTGATTGAGTTACATGTACAACAAGATTTGACAGCTTAGTCAAAAAAACAAAAAAAACACCTAAAATACTGTCAAGATGAGTGAAAAATGACCAGGAAATGTGTGTGTGTGTATGTGTGTGTGTGTGTGTGTGTGTGTGTGTGTGTGTGTGTGTAGAGGGTGGGATGGAGGGAATACACACTGGTGATTATGTGTTTGTACGTGTGTTTGGGGAGTACGGGAAGGATGTCTGCAGAATATGTTTGAGCGTGTGTGTTGAGAGAGTGAGTGAGCGAGCAAGCGTGTGTGTGTGTGTGTGTGTGTGAGGCAGGAAGCGGCGAGTGGAGTTTGCACATGGCCACGTGGTTCACTTTGATAATAAAGGAAAAGAGGCCACACAGTCTTTTATTTTATCTGGGCTCGACTGAGGAAATGCCATTGTTTCTCTGACTCTTGGATGAAAATTACACTCTGTGGATATTCTCCTGATACTAAAGGGTGTGTGTGTGCCTGTGTCTATGTGTGTGTGCGTTACTGCGTGTGTGTGTGTTGGTGCATGTGTGTGTTTTCCCAAGCTAAATTGAAGTAACCACAATAAAAGACCAAACATGTTTTTATTATCATAATGTATCTATAAAGAACCAGTTTCAGTGCTGCAACTTAAACTGGAGCCAACATTTAGATGGGCATGGAATCAAAACTAATATCTCTCTTAGACATCACCGCCATCAGCACACAATAGGTGTGTGTGCGTGTGTGTGTGTAAAGTTGATTTTTGGCCCTGTCATGCACAGGCTAGTGTGTCCTACCTTTGGCAGCAACAGACTCTATCATGTCCATATTACCTCACCTGCCCTCTGGCTATGTAAACCTAGAAGTGTGAATTATTCAAACACACACACACTCTCACACACACACACACACACACACACAAACGCACACACACAGAGTTCCGAGAGGCTTTACAAAAGGCTACCATGTCCCATGTTCAAGGCTATATGTTACTACTGTCTTCATCGGCTCATCACACTTCCATCTATCAGTTTAACAGACGGACAGTGTCCATTGTTGGCTCGAAGCTTTCACGCCGTAAAACAAATGTGTGGACAGCAGAAAACCTGAGGTAATGGTAATTGTATCCTGTTGGAACAGCTTTGAGAAAATGCCTTCTACAACTCTACAAACATGGCCACATGCCTGTCGACTGACACCAGAGCGATTACTATCTGATTTATACTTTGTAACAAATTCTAGTTTTGTGTCTTTTACCAATTTTGTATGATTAATCTATAGCTGCTTTTCTTTGGTCTTTTAGATGTGGCAACTTACAAGAGTTTAGTCTGGAGAAAATCTGTTTCATTGCACGTTTGTTGAATTTTAAACAAGGTGTTAGACACTCTTGGTAGTCAGAACAGAATTGCTATTTTGCTACCACTTTTAGTTGACATAATGTGGTAGAATCAGGACTTTCTACAGACTTTATTTCGAAAGTGATTAGATGGGTTGACACTGCTTTATTGCACCGTGATTAGCTGTTATATTATTAGCTAATCATATTTTAGAATACATATGTAAAGGTATACTTCATGTGTCAACAATGCAAAGAGGACAGGAAAATTGTTTTTTTGCTAACGAACAAAATTCATAAAAGGTAAAAGTTTTTCTGCCTTGCCTCAAGTTTGGTGAGAAAATTGATGCTACTGCCTTTTTTCCCCCTAACTTAGCATAAAAACTAGAGACAGGGTGAAAACAGCTCCTTGTCTGATGCAAAAACAAGCTTTACCTAATATACTTGCACCTCTAAAGCTCACTAACTGGCATGTTACATTATATAATATGTACAAAAACCAAAGAGTAAAGATGACTGATCATGGTTACACTTCCAGACATTGTGCTAAGCTAAGCTAAGCTAAGTGGCTGTATCTTCATATTTAACATACAGACATGAATGGTATCGGTCATCTCATCTTACTCTGTGCAAGAAAACTAATAAACTTTTTTATTCAAACTATTTCTTGAATATAACAAGTAACTATATTTTGTAAAAAGTTAACAACCAGCCAAAGAGCAAACCAATCATTAGATAATAAAGCTACTTTGTACTTTGTAAAAAATCTTGTACATCTAGCTATTATCCAAACAGGCTTGTAAAGAGCATATAGTAGCATTAGGCAACTACAGATCATAAGTACTGCAGTTAATGCTTGGCTGTAAAAGCGGTGGCACAATAAGACTTGAGAGGGATCATATCAGAGAAAAGAGATAAGATAAGTTGAAAGAGGTAGAAGAGAAAGAAGGGGAGATGAGAGAGTCACATTTCAATGTAACCCGCTAAGTCTTCCAACTTAATTTCCCCACTTCCTCAGCATTTTTATCCTTTGTCGTTTTTTCCTCCCAAATTCCACTGTCTGTCTCTCTCAATGTTAATAAAAGGTTTAGGTCATGCGAGGTGAGGTGTGTGAAATCTCCTCCTTTCTGTGACACATACACACTCCCTAACATCACAAGAGCAGGGAAGGAATGAAAAAAAAGAGACTAGGTTAAGAGTTGTAGACAGGTATGAAAAAGAGAGGTGTAGGGAGTTAGGCAGTCATGTATGAAGGTGGACTGAGGTGACAGATTTATCAGATTTATCTTCATTCCTCAATGACACAATACAGTACACATCTGCCTCCCTATGACTGGTAACTCACCCATTTAAGCACACACACACACACACACACACACACACACACACACACACCTCTGCATATAAGTACAACCGATAGGGGTGTGTTAAAGCTGAGAACTTTTTGTTTTCTTGCATAGTGCTTGTTTCAATATCTCACAATAAGGTACATGATGAGGCTCATCCTATTGTGGGATGTGCCTCCATAAATGAAGTTGGAAAAATACAAGCTAATATTACCGTGTTGATTCATGCAAAACTGGCATATCATAATTTATGTAAAAGGACTGAACCTTTTTGGGTGGTTTTGCAAACAAATCTCTCAAGACAATCCCATAAAAGTATAGGTGGTATAGTACAATAAAAAGTCAAATCAGTTTTTTGTCAAAGACAGATATCTCTTCTGGCTGCTCCAGCAGAAATTAAAAGGTCCAAGCTCCATGAAATATTTTAAAATTTCATAAATCTCCATTAAATCCTCATCTTTCAATTGATTTCTGAACTGCATGTGGACCACGGACCATGAACTATCTGCCTAGAGATGCTGAAGGATGGTGTCATCCTGCACATCTGTTGTTTCTGATTTGATTTGAAATGATGCATTTCTTTCTTCTTCATTGATTTGATTGGCTCTAAAATAAATAATCAGTCACTTTTACTTAATTAGTTAATACTCCAATCAGTACCTGACAGTTATGGATCGTAGATGTATCACAAGAAAAGATTTAGGATACACTGTAGAATGAAATCCCATCAAAGTAAATTACAGTCTAAACAGAAGCGTTTGAGCCCAGAGACATACGCTGTCCGTGTTCATTACAAGAGCCATCCCCGACGACTTCTGAGCACTGTTAATCCTCCCTGACAGAATTGGTGTTTCGGCCTGCCACTCTTCTGCCAAGGAAAACACAATCACTGCTCCCAAAGTGTCTACCTACCTGTCTGCCTGCCTGCCTGCCAGCCATCGCTCAGACATGTTTACTTCACCTGAGCAAACCTCAATGGGTGAAGTCAATGAGAGCTGACAGACGAGGAGAAAAGTTGTTACTGTGTCGTTTTGGCTCTACAGCACTGGTCCCATTTTTAGACATGAGTATCCTTCCCTCGATGAAAGAGAGATGTTCTGTAACTGGAAGAGCACTCATCACTGTAACTATCTGCTTAACGAGTACAGAACGTAACCTCTGACCCCTTGACAGTTCAATCCTGGTTATGTTCAAGAGGCCACATTATGCATATTTCCAAGTCTATATTTACAGCATGGGGCTCTACTGGAATATAAATCACGCAATAGTATACTTAGCCTTTACATACTCTGTTCAGCCTCTGTTTGAACCTGGTCGTTTCAGCTCCTCAGTCACTTTAAGGGCAACTTCCAGAAGCTGCATCATGGCCAACTTCTGCTTTATAGGGAGGCTACGTCAACACACTATAGTAGTAGGATTTACTCTTTACTCAAAATTTGGACATCTCAGACACGTCTGTACATGTTTGAGTCAAAGTCGGATCCAAATTGGAGAATGGACAACGCAGTCAACACATG
Organism: Scomber japonicus; assembly: GCF_027409825.1. Classification (NCBI taxonomy): domain Eukaryota; kingdom Metazoa; phylum Chordata; class Actinopteri; order Scombriformes; family Scombridae; genus Scomber; species Scomber japonicus. Next base: position 9,570,640 of record NC_070600.1, on the reverse strand, counting down.
GAAAACCCTTAGCAACAACCTTAGCAACCTAGGGTGACATGACCTAGCCTGATCTGACACCAGCTCATCAGCAAAGTAGAATAAAATATTGTTATTAAAGTGTTCAGAACAAGTTGAAACCCTGGCTTTTTACTTGAAGGCAGAGTTTCTTCATTAATTGCAAGTTTTGGAACTGTTTAGCATACAGAGGATATCCAACATTATGAGTAGTATCTAAATAACTGAAAATCACAAAAACCATAATGCGGTCCCTTTAAGTTGAGAGTTGCCATGAAAAAATGTGACACAGCCAGTGTTATCTCACACCGCAGGGGTCTAGCACCAAAATCCTTTATTCACACACTCTGCATGTGTAAAAAAAAAAAACACAGAGTCCTTGAATTCAAACCTTTCACTTTATGCCACTGTTTGTGCTGAAAGCAGAAAGTGTCTGATCATGCAACACCAGGCTGAAGCAGAGTAAGAAAGTTCAGTTTTTGTAAATGTTTTACCAAGTGAAACATTCATGATGTACTGTGAGGCGGCACATTACATCCAAACTTCACCAAAAAGTCAAAAACAGGACAAACAGAAGAAAGACAGGTGACAACATACTAGTAAGATTAAGTCCAGACACCTTCTATAGCAAATACCAGAAAACCACACCAAAAACTACAACAGCCTCTTCTACAGTCCAGACCAGAGCCAAAGATGCCATGTTACCTCTGTACATCTGATGTAAGCACATAGCAGACTGTACTAGAAGCAGAGCAGGGACTAGGAGACACTGGGGGTAGGGGGGGGGGGTAAAAAAGGACCACCAGTGGGGACTAGGCTAGAGGTCAGAGGTTACCTCTTTCTGATTGAGCTCCAGCCAGGCAGTATAGAGCGGGAGCCGCAGAGCCCCACTGGAGTCCACCAGACTCCCCCCTTCCTGGGAGAGAGACACCGTGAGAGAGAGAGAGAGACACACACACACACACACACACATATATACACCGCGTTAGACCTGCAGCCCGCAAGCCAGCCAAGAAAGTCTCGTCACAAACTCATATTTTCGCTTCAAAGTAAATTCAAAACCTGCACTAATAAATAATGTAAAATGATGTTAAGTGTACAGAAGGGGGCTTTGTGTGTGTTTCATCTGTATTTGCAGCTGTTACTGCTCAACAAAAGATGTCAAATATTGTTGCCTGCATGTACAGTATGTGAAGCATGCGTGCTGCAAGTGTCTGTGGTTGAATATTCTACTACCCAATTTTCCAACAATAACGACAGTCAAAGCACAACGTAATTCCTCTGTGGCCACTTCAAAAACAAATCTCCCACCTCCTCACACAATAGGCTACAACTCAAACACTGCCGCCTTTGGACAAAGGTGTTTCTGGCAGATTTATATCACGCTGGGAAATATTATGCTATTTGAGGAGCAGGTGAAATTTACAGCAGGAAAAACAGAGAATATTCATTTTTGGCTCAAGCATGTGAAAGCCTCGAAAGCGGCATCAACATGTGAACAAAGGGTTGAGACACAAAAAACGTGGGATCGGAAGCTGGGATTGATGTTTTCATGCAGCAGTGTTAGATTGCAGTGTGTTACAATAATTCCTGAGTGATTAGAAGCACTGAAGAATTTGTGTGTTTTGTTTTAGCAGCCACCTTAAATGTGTTTTTTTTTATGTGTGATGATAACCCTAACTGTTTGAGGTCTGGGGAAACTTACGTCAAGGAGAAACAAGGATAACATGGCCTCTTCCTCTAAAAACACATCCTGCTGGGGAATTCAAAGACTGGGGCTTCACCTCAAAAATAACTACTTAACCTTTCTAAGAAGCATTTAGCAGACAAAATACACAAACCTGCACCCGTCTGTGCAGAAACATAATGTGGCTGTCTCTCATCCTGAGCTGAGAAAGTGTGTGTCTGTGTGTGTGTATCACCATGACACGACCAAATACCTAATAAGGTATGCGTCTGTCCATCCAGTCATTACAGCCACCCAAGAAACCACATGTGGCCTTGACTATTAGCGATGTACCACAACAAGAGATGGATACCAACTAAAAACCACTCAGTGAGCCATGCAGTGTATTTTAAGTGCAGTTATACACTGTGTGAGTGTTTAAGACTCTCTCTGTGTGTGTGTGGGTGGGTGTATTTATTGCATATGAGCTTGTCCTGGAAACCCAGTAAATCCTGATCCATCAACAAAGAGACAGAGAAAGAAGAGGAGATAGAAAGCAATACAAAGAGACTAGGGTGACATGGTATTCATTTATAGTTTTTTGATTTGCATGTGAAATAAAAGGTCCACAATGGATCAGTTGTTAGACTTGACCTGCTGCTAAGTTTACAACAAATACCAGTTAATATCATTTCAATATTATATGATGTCTCCTTTTAAACCTTACCAACAATGTAGTGGCACTATGTGATATTTTTACAGACTTCTAGTCATGTGTAAAGTTAATTGTGAGATATGTGTTCTGCATTATACTCTAACTTTCGGTTATGTTCAAAAAGACTGCTCTATTGTCAACATAATCCAGGGTTGAAGTATCTCTGAGTATGAAAGTGAAACCTTGACAAGACTAAGAGCCTACAGCCATGATAGTGGGAGGGGAACATGAATGTGTGTTCACCAACACAAGGTATTTTTGCTGTAGTGAAACCCTGCTGCTGGCATCCTGGTTTCAGAGTGACATCATCAAGTCAGTTACATCAACCATATGTGTGTCCAGCAGAAGAGGAATGCAAAAATATACACATGATATATTTAAAGGACTTTGCGCTGTGCTGTGAAGTCATTTACACGTATGTTCTGATGATTAAAACCCTGCCATGTAAACGGCACCAGAGTGAGAGCAACGCAGGACCAGTAGAAGCAGAAAGACTGAACTTTTGGTACTCGTCGGTGATAAGAGCCAGCTAAGCCTGTCTGGGAATGCTGCCTACACAACCTTGCTGTAAATATCACAGCCCATATTAGCCAGTGTAACTCTATTAACATGTGTAACATCACGCCTGCGTGCAGTGTACAGTGACATTACAAAAATACTGCAAACACACAGGCATGTCATTTTACAGTCATGCTCTGCTTTGCTGAACTTGAAACCATGTGGATGGATCACATGGAAGTTAATTAGTGTTTATTCATCATGGTTGTGGATTTACAGTTAATTAGTGTTTCACTCATGAGCATTTTTTCATACTTTATTTTTGTTAAAAGTTGGCTGGCGAAACATGGGCGCAAATTCCTCCTTGTTATCATTTTCATGCTCCCCATGTGAAATCACACTAACCAATAATATCTAGCAATCTCTGCCTTGAACTGCAGGCTTACTGTAATGGATCATATGGGTGGGTCACATTTTCTGTCACCACCCTGAACGAAACCAAATTAAACTTATTTACTGGCAATGCCAGCTATAAGTCCACATGGAAAAGTAATTAAAATGTTGTATATGACAGACAGATGGCTGGCATGATGGATTAGCACGGACAGAAGATCAGTAAATCACTGCAAATTGTTAAGATTTTGAGCTGCAGCAGCCATGATATAATCCCTGTATGCAAGTCAGGATTACAATGTATGTTAAATGATGAAAACAAAGTACTTAGTACATTTTTCCTGAGCTTTTAGCCTCATCTCATAGTGATCATCAGTGGATGAAGTTAAGAGGGAAATGTCACTTTAATTTATAGGGTTTCTTACCAGGCAAACTTCCCAATTTTAAAATTGATTGACTGAATTGGTAAAATTGGATAAATCAAGCGTTCATTGTATATTCAGCTCCTATTTTATCCTGATGTAACCCATACAGGTGGCCTGACGGATATAATCATGACTCAACTGACATCCTGCCTGGTGTCCAGCTAAATAACATCATTTCCTGCAAGAAGAGACATCATTTCCTGTAGTGACTAAACATCAAAACCTAGGACAAAACCTCCTGCTGATCCAAGAATACCCATCTACTTGCTCTATGTGTGTTTGTGTGTTTCCTGTTTAGATCTGTCTTGCTGACACAGTCAACTGTCCTTGAGACTTGGAATTTCAAAAATGTCTTTATCCAACCACTTCTATTGTGTATCATCTATAATAGCAGTATGGACACACACACGCACACACTCGGAGTAGCACTCTATTTGTCTGCCCCCCACAGATGCAAACACGCACACACAGCTTTCCAACCGACCCAGATCATTGCAACAATGGCAAATCCATGTCTGTTGTCATGCCAACCCTTCCCCCGACCTCTGACCTGTGTTTTTTAACAGGGGCACCCTGGTTCTTCAGAGAAGAGTAGCAGTGGCTTTAAAAAGGGGGCACCCACACACCCTTATACAATCTCAACCCCCTCATCTTCTGACCCAGTAAATCACCTTCTGTGCGTGTGTGTATTGTGTGAGTGTACCGTTAGGACCGTTAAACGTGACTGGGAACAACAACTCTCAACTGGGTTAGACCAGCTATTAGTAAATCTATTATTAAGTTTGTGTGTTAAGCTTTCACCAATTTCTTACTGCCTACTAGCTAACAAGTGATTTATAAAAACAAAAAATAAAATTAACCTGATTTAATAAATTAGGCTGCACCATTAAAACCTAAGTTTATGTAGTAATGTACAAATCATTTGCTAGGAAACATCTGTAGCACAGGTTAAATATGTCACCTTTTTACTCATCACATCTAAACAGACATACGTATACAAGCAAGCTAATATTAATACAGTTAATACAGTTAGCTACACAATGGTGACAAATGCCAGTTACTGGGTGTAAATCTAAAAAAGGGTGTAAAAACTAGTCTCTGCATGAAAAGTAGTTTGACCTGTTTTAATTTAGAGATATCGAAATTCTTATTTTGTAAACAGGTTATAACTTGGCTACTTATTAACTTACAAAAAGCTGGTTCATCCTTTGATCTCTAAACAACAGATCAATCACCAGTAGCCATCTTCACCTAAATCTCTCCATTTATGGGAGCTAAAACCCTTAAAAGCTTCCACGGAGATAACATATGGACAGAGTAAGAATGTTATTTATGTGTGTGTTTGCATGACGTGAATCTGGATTACATCACATCTTGAGAATTGGGCTCAGATTTTCTCTCATCTCCCTGGGCTATGCAAGTAATGCTAGGTACAAACAAGTGTGTGTGTGTGCGTGTGCGTGTGCGTGTGTGTGTGTGTGTGTGTGTGTGTGTGTGTGTGTGAGAGTGGATACTCCTTCATGCATGTCAAAAACGTGTGTGCCTTCGTTCACATCCACAGAGTCACATGTCAACATGTCTAATCTATTGTGAGAACATTACTGCTTTCTGCCATATACATTTCCTCTAATCCCTCCAGTAACTGATGTAGGATTAAATTACCATCAGTCAATTTGACTTCTGATCATTCAACACGTGAAGAAAAGCTGACCCAACGTCAGTACTACAGTCAGCCTCGGGCTAATTTAACGGAATGTGTCACCAGCTCAACAAATCACTGGTCTGTATTAAGACTGACATTGGTGGAACGCACCCACCCCCTGCTCTACTGGCTAATCATACTGGTGTAATACTGGTGTGTACGCATCGGAATGTGTCTGTGTTGTCCAGTTGGTCATTCTTGGACATCAGGATATTGGATGAACTACGGCAGCATCTGCGGGTGTGTTTGTGCATGCATGTATCTGCATGCCACAGAAGCAAAAAAACAGCCTATAGGATCAGTAACGCTACATTTTTAAAAAAGCAAATGGCGCAGAACAGGGACAGAGCAATAAATCTGTTTGGACATGGAAATTAATCTCCTGTTTCCATGGCGACATGTCTATAAACACTCATAAACCTCATAGACAAACAAAACAAAGCATGTCTGCAGTGCCAAAAGATTGTACCCTGTAAATAATACCTGTGGTAGTCAGGGGCCTTGTATCAACCTTAACAAAGCACTACAAAGTTTAAGCCATTGTCTCTGGCATCATTATCCTTCAAGAGGGGGGCATGCAGCCTAAATGCACCTCAAACAATAGGTACATATGTGACCCCGTAGCTAACATGGAACAGTAAGGTAGCCTGATTGATCCCATGTGATGAATGCTTCCCTGTCAAGCCCGCCAAGTATGCTATGGGCTCTACTAGCGGCAGATACAAGCAAGAGATGAACAACCTGTGAAATGTGAGACAGTGTGCATTGTAGGCTAGTGTTAGGGCCAAGAAACGGGGTACTCTCTTTAACAAGTTATGAAACACAGGTAGCTACTGAAATATGATGCTGGATGCCATGGATCCGGCAAGTGAAGCTACAGCATTCAGCTTCACATATATGGCAGAGGAGAGGAGAGGCATGGAGAAAGAGAAGAGAAAGAAAGTGGATAAAAAACAGCCTTGCATGACAGTTAGCATATTAGCTATGAAAGGCTATGAGATAAGGTGAGCACATGGTGTCTCACATGTCCACAAGGCTTAAATTGATTGGTTTTATTTAGGGGAACACGGTGAATTAACTGCGATATCAACTTTGTCGGAACACATATACTGAAATCTACCACAAAATGATGAATGTTGGTTTGAAAGCAGGTAAGACTGACAGTAATTGCCCTACTAGCAACACCAGGCTAATTCACACAATTATGTCACACATAATACTGACAATTCCATAACATTAGACCACTGACCAGCACTTTTTTTTTTAACAATTCATTCAAGCAGCAATCTAATTAATTATATGACACCAAACTATAGCATGTATACACTCAGAAGGCCAGTGTTATCCTATTTTCTGTCTGGTTTAATTTCATAAGAACAATGCCCGCAGGCTCTGGAAGTTTGCTGTAAATTAACACCAGCAATTGACTGCAATGTAAGCTCTTCTGGTATAATATTACAACTGAAGTGGATATATGAGCTAGGTTTTGAAATAATCACTGTCTCTTTTCTAAGATTGGACTGAGTAAGAGGCAAGAAGACCATCGTGGGAACGTCTCGAAGACCCAATTTAGACACAGTGATTAAGTTTAGATTTATTCCCATTGTGAAAGTAACCTTTGGGTCCATATATAGACAATTTGCCCCAATACAAGAAAGGGGTTGGACAACATCTAACTCCTAAACTCAACCAGACAACCAGAGACAAACTCAGTGAACCTGATGAACTGATGAACTTTCAACCCCTGAAGTCAAAGCCAGACCGCTGTGCCTTTATCAGGTAAGCTATGCTATTAGTCAGTGCTGACACCAAAAGCAGAGGAGTAAACTTGTGTCAGACTTAATGTCACTACTAAGACCTGCACTATGACGATAATCCCCCGAATCAGCGATCAAGGTCGAGTGCATTGGTAGCCTCATAGAAAATCACTTTTCGTACATTTCACTTCCACAGTATAACTCCTGAACTTCCTGACCCTCAACAGTGGCCGTGCTCTGAGAAACACAACTCAGAAAAACGTTTAATGCAGGAGGACAGCAACGGCCGGACGGTTGGTTAGGTTCCTTACCTTGTTGTAGTAATGGAGCTGGACAGAGTGCCACTGGCCGTCACTGACTCCACCTGGGAGGAAGGGAGATACAGTGGTCTTCGTCTCACCTGGATGACAAGGGAAGAAGGGAAGAAAGAAGATGAGGGATGGGAGGTCAGACAACGAGAGGGCAGGAAAAGGCAAAAGAATGAGTGGAGGAAGGATGAGGTTGTAGACGAGAGGAAGCGAGGGGGGAAAGAGAGCAGACAGCAGGGGAAAAGAAAGGGTTGATGGAAAGTAAAGAGGGAGAGAGGGAGAGAATTGATTTATGAGTATAATGTGATTTAAATGGTTAAGCACAGCTGCAGTTTATGTTTGTGGCATAGTTCCAAATACCAATTGTTAAGTCAATAACATTTTGACGTTATTAATTTATAGCTTGTAACCTATAACCTTTAACCATTGAAACCTTTAGCTGCAACATTAAATATGGTGGAAAAAGTAGGTCGGTCAAGTGGAGAGGAGTCATACAGTAAGCTAATATAACGTCTATATAATAACTCAATATAACGAATCAGCCAATGCAAGCTTCTAGTCATACCAGAATTAGTAAGGCTGTAGCTGCAGTGCATTAAATTCAGTAAGTCTGTGTTTCATTTCTTTTAAATTCAATCTTTCATTCATAAAATTAAGATTGTGCGTCATCTTTTAAAGTTTACATAGCCTTGCTTTAATGGAACCAATATGTTACAATTATTGGCAAATGTTGTGTCATGATTTGAAACACACATACACACACACACGTACACAGCGTGATCATAAATCAACTGCTGGGAAAGCCAACGTCTTGTGTCTGTGGTCGGTATCAATGGCTTTCAGTACGAAGACTGTGGAGCACAATGGCACCAGATTTACTGAGGGTTTACTCTGTTTGTCAAAGGCAGGAGCAGCCTGGGCAGGAATCCACTGCTCTGCTAATCAGCAAACAGCAACACTGACAAGAAATATGTGTTAATTTGTATGTGAATGTGTGAGAGAGTTAATGAATGATGTGTGTTTTTCTGGCTGTGTGCACATTAGAGACAGAAGAGCATAAGAAAGACGACTTGTTTTAATTCACTCGTGTATTTACTATATGTGGCTGCATAAAAGAGCAGTGAAAGAGAAATAGCACAAACAAATCAAAGTCTTTCCTCTCGCTCCTCTCATTAACCATGAGTCATGACTCTGAGCATTTAATTTGATGAGTCATGCACACAACATCTCAGTCATATTTCAGGTTTAAAGTAGGGCACAAGAACTTGGCTTTGCTCCCAAACAGGCTTCACCCAACATAATCATATTGAACTGGAATTCTCCCTGCATGGTACCATGGGAAAGTAGACTGACTCTGAATACAAATGATATGTGTTTGATCTGTGATCCAGCAGCTACCAGCTTTAACAGTGACGGTAGATGTATGCTGTATGTGCGTGAGTGTGTCCATATTGAGCAAGAACACCCACTCAAAGGTCAATGATTTGATTAATCGGCTGAAAGACCCCTGAGTCATGCTTGTCAGTCGAATTGATGCACTTTTAGGTGTGTGTGTGTGTCATTGTGCACAGAGCAACACAGGGTAACAGCATGGAAGACTTAACTTTTCAAACCTAGTCTCATCTAAAATGTACCTTTAAATCTAACTGTGATGGTGAACTTAACTGTCTCCATACTCAACTGAGACAAGTTTTGAGTGTTCATCAGCTTGTGTATGGGTTAGCCTGTGTGTGTGTGTGCTTCTGTGTGTATAAGTCTGTGCGATTATATACAGTTAAGTGTTATTAATCAGTCTGGTTCCATGTATGTATAAAGAGAACTGGCTACAGCAATGGAGGTGTGGCTCCATTCATTCCTATAAAATTTGCTCAGAGTTGCATGAAGGTCTAACTCCGGATATAAAATTAACCATATCTTCCAGAATTGTGTGGCCCATGGAGCAGGCACTCCAGATACTTCAGCTGGCCGAGCTAGTTTAATCCTCCATGAATTCAATCAGCTTTTCCAGGTCTTCCAAATGTTACTGGACTGAATGGATCAAATTCTGATAAAAAAAAAAAAATGATCCACTGATTTACAGAAGACGTCTCTTTCATAATGTAAGTCTACGGGAAAATTGTGGTTTTGGGCCAGTGTGCTTCACGTGATGTTGTAATTATACGGTTTGGCCACTGTGTCAAATTGGCATTAAAGCCCGGCACTATTCCTGGGGACTTGGGCAGCTCCCTCTCTGAGGAAGCAGATGCTATCAAAACAGTCAAACACACCCATACTTCTTACCTTCACACACAAATACACACTCAAATGAACATGTGCAAACTGTGGAACATTTGGAAACGTGTATGCACTGACACAAAAGCACACCTTTGTCCAAAGAAACCGCGTGTTGATAAGACTATTTAACAGGCTCTTTGTGAAAGTCACTTTAGATAAAGGAGCACTTTCACACCAGTCTTAATCTAATTAAACTGGAGCTGATATTGACATGAGTTACTTTAAGTGGTTCATACACATTCACTGCTATGCACAAACACACACAGCATGAGTCCTCACCTCCCGAAAAAGTGAGTTGAATTTGCTCATCGATGATCTCCAGAGCGATGAAGTCATGCTTCTCGTTGAACCTGCCGTTGTAGAGAAGCAGGGCGTTCCTTTCTCTGGTAGCAAACCTAAAGAAAAAGACAGGTTTTTTAAAGTTTATTAAATATTATTGTGTTTTTATGGTTGGAATAAGTGGAGGTGATGTGACAAATGTTCTAAGACCCAGGACAGCTAATTTTATAAGGAACCAGGGTGAAATTGAATCTAAAATTGGAGGTGACCATTTGTCTCGCAGAGGCAGCTGAGTGAATTCCAACTGTTTTTCTCTGCTTTGGCTCATATTTCCTGTCACATTTCTCAGCACCTATCCAAGTCAAACAAACCAGGACCGAGCAGTTGAAGGCCGTGCAGATAGCTTTATGATGAAAGGGCCGAGGAGCTCTTGAGGAAAAGTCACATGGAAAGGAGAGGCAGGATGTGTCAATAAAGCTGGTGGGCAGCTCAGAGGAAACAGTCTCCCTGGCTTTAGACGATGCAGAAGTATGTCCATGTCATACCCGCTAATGAGCGTACTCATGTATGTGTGTTCTACGAGCATAGAAGTTTACATGTGTGGCTGTTTGTGTGTGTGTGTCAGGAGTGTAAGGTGAGGGCAGAGGAGTCAGCCGGCAGATGCCAGTGAGGCCAGCGGGGCAGGAAATCAGGACGGCAGTAGCCAAACACTGATAAGGAACTCATCACAAAGCCTTTCCTGTTTTCACCGCACTGCAAACCTTTCTCACCGTCATGCTGCCGATTGACTCACATCATATCACTTAAACTCCTCTCACCTTTTAGCTACTGGTAACCAAACAAGCAGCAAAAGTGTTTTTCTTTACATAAAATTGGGTCGCAAGCTTGCTGAATCACAGTTCTTGCAAATTTGAGGGTGTGACAATTCATTTAGACAGAGTGTGTGTTCTTTACTCTTATATATACTGTATTTGTGTATGTATGTGTGCTTATGTGTGTCTGTGTGTGTGTGTGTGTTTGAGCATATGCATATCAAGAGGAGGGAATTGAGACAATGGAAAAGTGTCTACATGTCTCAGCACGCCCCAGTTGACACACTTTAGCTGACTGAACTCAACCATGTTTATTTGTGCAGCTCCTCACACTCCCTTAATTACCATTTGCTACACACACTGATACAAGTATCACATGTAGTGCTGTTGCTACCTACAGTGAAAAGGTGTGCAGCAATTCCAGGTGGGAGGTGAAAAAATGTGAAATTTTATCCTCAGAGAGAGAGTTTTTAACAATCCAAAATTTCGTACATCTTCAGAACAGTGTTTATAAGTAAATGTGTTACATGGTGTTGGAGGCAGATACCACACACTTTGTTTAAGTAGACCTAATACATTTCATTTTTAACAGATACACAATATTTAAAGAAAATGGAACAAAACTTTAAGGTACGTAAGCTGCAACCATTAGCATGTCTGGCTAACTAGCTTACTATATACAGTAAATAAGCAATATTTCCAACACCAAACTTGCACATTATTAGTCACTAGGTTGCATTTGGGAGAAGAAGATGCTCCAACTAACCTAGTACCCTAGTCCAGGTCAGTTTGCACATCCACCCTTTGTTGAAGCTGATAAGCTAAGCAACCAAATTGTTCCATATCATACTTAAATTATATAATACTAGCCTGAAAACTGATGGTTGTTGGCAATTGTAAGGGGACTTTCTTTTGTCTACCTGTGCCTGAAATCAATTATCTATTGTTTCATTAATTATTGACAGTTTCAAGTAGAAAATCTGCTCTCTATTTCGAGATTAACAGGTCTAGCAACAGTAACGAACTACCATTATCTTGAACTGAATTTCATCCACATATAGTCATTTGGAAGTGGTAATTACCTTGTGGTAATTAGTAAAGAAAGAAGTAGGGAAGGAATGATCATAAGGAGGAAAGAAAGTACTCACATGAAGGAGACAGTGAAGTGGAACCTTTGCCGCAGGCCTCTGAAGGTGATGAAGGACTGTCCTGGGAAGCTGCGGGTGGTCATCTCACAGTATGGCTTCTCGTACTCCCCTGGTGGACACTGGCACATGAAACCGCCTGCGAGCCGGTTGACACACTCGCCGCCATTCTTACACACGCCTGGTACACATCGGCCAGATGATGCATTCACCTCGCAGTGATCGCCTACCAGAGATAAAGGAGGAATCTTGTTTTACACATGTATTTGTCCATTCATTTGTTTTTTCAGTTATTGGTCCAAGTCCAGGTCCTTAACCGTTGCCTCTTTGGAAGCCTGTCAGTACACTGTAACACATATGAGCTGTGTGATCATAGCAGAGTGAATGATGAATTACCTGTCACTGTATCATCTCATCAGTTTATCATCATTATTTTATCTTTTCTTTGAAGCATGTTGTCCAATGTTGATACAGACTTCATATCTAAATGGAATCCAGTTATTTTAATGAGACACCTTTGATTATCAGTCATGCACACTAATACCACAAACTTTGCTTATTGAGTCTACAGGTTAAACACAGCAAAACATTGTGGGCCTAAGAAAATGGTGTTGTACAAATATGCATTGTGGTTTTATCAAATTTGTGGTCGCAATCTGTATATATTCTGCACTCCACTAACATTGACTGCAGATCATTACAGTCGGCTTTAGTTGATATGAAGCAATACACACTTTCAAGTCTTAACAAGAGAAAGAAAATTTAGTTAGTTGACGGCCAAGTTTAAATTTGAATTAGGACAGAATGCATCACATCTAAAGCCTTGGTAAATCTGTCCCTGTGTGCTTAAGATCCCCTCTAAAACATCAGTTCAAGTAAAGCTCCATCTAAACATTAGCAAAAATGACAAAGCCCTCTTTATAGGCCTTTCCTGAGAAGCTCGGGTCTTAGCCACAAGCTAATATGGCCATATTTGGAGAGAAGAGAGAGGATGGGAGATAAAAGGGGTTAGAGGGGAAGAGAGGGACAGACAAAGGCAGAGACTTAGTGGAGAGTTAGAAAGGCAGAAAGACAGAGCTGTATGAACGGCTCAGTGGTAAAGGTGATGTCAAGAAAGATACTTCTAACATTCCTCTATTTAATCCGAGCCATGGCTGAACTCATCCTGATACTTTTAAACCATAAAGATCAGATAATCGCCGACCGGTTAAGTTCTTCTGAGCATCACTCCAGCTCAGATACTGCATTCCTAAAATGATTTTATGGTGAATTAGCTTTTTTTATCCAAATATGCTCTACAAATCCACCTCTTCTACACCAACTTCAGTTAGTTTGGCCAGTTGGTTTTGTCCAAAGGCACCCAGGAACTTTAAAATACAGGCTATACTATTCATAGGAACTCAAAACTCTCTCCTCAAGAACTATGAAAATTAGGCAAATTAGACCAATACCAGATTACAATGTCTGAGAAAACACTGTTATGTAACTACTATGTTTGAACTAATGTTGGAAAAGCGTTCGAAGAACAGAAAAAAAATGTAAGATTCTCTATATCTGGCCAGTTATTCACAAAAATTTAAAAAAAATCAATCAAATGACTGACCAGTAGTGTCTGTTGCTTCTAGCGTTCAACATGGACATGGCTCCAAACCAGTCTATCTGTTGTTTTGCCTGGCTTCAATTTGAGAGTCAGTCTAGGCACCAACCAAGCTAATCTGGAATCTTTAGGTTGGCTTATTATGTTGGAGTTCTTCTGTCCTTGCAGCTATTTCAAGATGGACTGGGTGTCGTCCAGCAGCCTATCCTCCACTGGCTAGCTTAGAGGCTGCATGTTGGTATCAAATTTATTATCATATAATCTGATTCACTTTCTTTACAGCAGTTGGTCTTGGTTTGGGAAATTCCTCCTAAATGACCATGAAACTTTTCGTCCAGAGTCAACAACTTGAGCCAGGTTTTCTGGCACGGCTCATTGAAATTCCTCCACTAATTCACCAGCCGCCCTTCTTTCTGAGTCTAATATTATTTGTGATAGGTGCCTCAGTGTCCCGTTGCAGTGCTGTGCATCAACTTGCTGTCCAGACAAAATCTCTCGACCCAGGACACACACAGACCCCCCAACACCACAGCCTGGAACCAGGTAATGGCCCTTCTCTCCTCAGCATAATCCTTTTTTCCGAGGAGGAATTATAAGGATCTGTTTCCCTGTAATGTAGGAAACCCAAGAGGATGCTGTCATCAGCCCCATTATGGCCCCTGATGGGCCCTGACTATCTGGAGTTGAACTGTGACCTTCAAAGGGGGGATACATAGACGTGGGTAAGTAAAATATGATGGGTGAGTGGAGAAGATGGATATGAGGAGCAGGAGAGGAAGGCGAGAGTAGGCCAGTGAGTGACAAAGGCACGTATAATCAGGTAATTACATCAGATAAGATAGAGGAAGAGAAGGAGAGGAAAGGTAGTGTTGGGACAGACAGAGAGAGAGGAGGGGTGAAGGCTGTCAGAGGCCCTCTAGGCTCTATTAGGGGGAGACAGAGAAGCAGAGACAGTCAGGTATCAGATGTACAAGAGGGAAGTATGAGAGGAAGATCACTGACACTGGGAAATATTTCGGAAAGCGATTTCAATGGGAATGATGAAAGTTTCAGAGGCTTCCCATACCTCATCTACCATCTGATGCTGTGACTGTAACTTACAGCTTCCATGCAGAGTTTATGGTTTTCGTTGCTTTTCTCAATCAGAACAAAAGCTAAGGTTAAAGGTACCCTGTGGAGTTGGACACACAAATATGTTTACGAGTGTTTCTCACCAAAATAATTAGAATGTAAAAGACGTCGTAAATTAATGACCTTCCTTCTTAAAAAATATTAGCAGAAAATGATGTTGGATAACTTTTAAACCTTAGCTTACATTTGTGTTTGCTAGCTAGGTGTCTTCTTTTTCTCTGGTGAATTCCTACATTCCTTGGTGTTATATGACAATGACTATCAATCAGTGCAATAGCGTCAAAGCTTTGGTGAATCAAAGCAATGTGTTTTCACTTATTCATAAGAATACGTACTATAAGATCTTATTTACCCACAATAATCTTTGATCCTATCATCATCTATATTTCTCCCATTTTTGAGGAACAACATTTTTAAGCAATAGACAATACTACTCATTACCAACAAGGAGCTAAGAAGCTATTTGGATTACAGGGGGCAAAACTGTCATGACTGGTTATAGTAGAGTGTTATAACTGCCACTTTGCATAGCATTAATGTGGTGCATATTTCACAATGTTAAAGACTGAACTAAAAAAAAAGGTTCTGTGTTAATGTTGTTATGGTTCATGGGTTGAGTGATGTTTGAGACAGATCTGGTTTGGCCAGTTTAGTCAGCATTCCGTGTACTTTTACTGTATATAGCAATAAATCTACTATATGTGTGTGTGTAGCCGCCTATACGTACGCTATTACACAGTGTGGTTTCCTCTGTGCACTGTGGTCGACCTCAAGTCTCAACAATAGGTGTTACAACCCGTCAGTGCGGTTTGGCAGTTTTGTACAACTCACTCCAGCTATTGTCTGAAACATTATGAGCCCTCTCACATATGTATAGTAGACCTTCAAAGCTTGCTTCACCACACAAAGACTATACGTTCATCATTTAGTCAGTCATTAGTCACATTGTACTCAGCACAATATAGTGTAGTAGCCAACTCACCGGTGAAGTCTTCCAGGCATTCACAGGTGTACCCTCCCTCTCGACTGCGACACCTCCCGTTGTTCTTGCATGGTCCTGAGTAACAGAGGTCGATCTCTGTCTCGCAGTAGTCTCCTGTAAAGCCGACCGGACATCGGCAGCGCAGCCCGTTGATGGGGTGGATGGGCCGAAACAGAACCGTCTCAGAGGCGATGAAGGGAGGGGAGCTGTCGAACTTCAGCACTGACACACACTTCATGTAGTTCTCACAGGGCTCTCGCAGACAGATGTTGTCGTCAAATGGCAAAACCTAAAGAGAAGAAGACTTAAAGTGAGCATTTAAGTTCTGATTTTTATTATATTGTGTGAATGTGCAGACTGTGCTTTACCTCCTGAGAGGATATCAGCCTGAGCAGAGTCCTGTTGAGGTAGATCTGCTCCTGCAGCTCCTCAGAAGGAAAGAACGTTCCTTTGCCCTGGCTGCCACCAGGCTGCATTGCTGAAAATGTCACATTTAGGATGGAGCCTTGCACATCCGTGTCGTTTTGGATGTTGAACACGAACACCGCTTCCCGTTTGGTGGAGAGCACAGCGGCAACGCCCTCCAAGAAGAGGCTGAGAAGGGGAGAGAGGAAGCGTTCCTGGGACATGTTCTCCAGACGCACTGTGATGCTGTTGGTCAGCATGTCATCGGTGATGATGGTGACACGCAGTGTACACATGGCCACAACGCGATGGACACCATCTGGAAAAAACAGAGAGCAGATATTTCGCTGTTTATACACTTTTACACATTAGCAGCTCAGAATGTCAGTAAAGGGTAATGAAAGGAACAGGTTAGAAAAGAAGAAATGAAGAAATCAGACCGAGGTTGAGTGGAAACAGTTTATGATTCATACTATCGTACTAAGATAAAGTTGCTGATCAAGATAAAGGCCCAAAACTAGGGGCTGTGTCCTTAAACTCATAGGCCAAGTTTACTCCAAGTGAGCATGTCAACAAAGCAGGAAGGTCACAAGCCAACAACACACAGTTGAAAGCCAAAGGTGGTTCAAAGGTTTCCAAAGAGGTAAAAACAGACAAACAGCAAACCTCAACAAATGGTAGGCCTGGACTATGATACAACAGTAAAGGTGTGCATATATTTCTCTACATTTCCACCTATATCCTGTTTAATATCATGTTACAGAAACACGTGTAGAGGTGGAAGAAACGGCTCCCTCTTTAATTTTCCAGTCACCCGCTTCAGTCTCATGCACTGTTGTCTTTGTCCTGTGCTTTTTTCTCTCTGGATCAATTATTATATCCAAGAGACTTTGCTTTCAGGGTCTCACAGGGGTCTAAGTACTGCTTCAGGAAGGTATCCATCAAATACAGAAACTGAATATACGGTATGTTCTAAATGTTTTCTTTTTGTACAAGCTGAACCCAATCCTATCTCTTCTACAGCTTAACAGCTTGACTTGTTTACTGTGTAACACTTTTGTCGCCAGATTGAATTAAGTGGATGCCAGTCTGTGTAGATTCAGTTTTGATTCAAGCCCTGGCTGGGAGTAATTGGATCAGTCTAGGATTTCTACCCCTCGGGAGAGCTGGGTCTTGTCTCATACCTACTTCTGGCACAACTGTAATTTCTGGTGCCTATGGAGGGAAACAGAAGGCTATAGGCTTCAGAGGGCTTGGGCTTGGGTGAAAGCTGACAACAGGTGGTGAGGCCGGATGAAATTTGTAGGGGGGAAAATACTGTTGAAGCGGTTCAGGGAGATGGGTCGGATTGCAAAGCTTTCCTGTACCATACTGACGACTTGAGTGTGTGGTGGATCTGTGCGTTCAGGGGGTGAAGGAGTCATGGTGAGGTTCGACAGGCGCCTTGTCACTCTCAGACATAAAGGAGGTCATTTCTCAGGACCCTAAACTCTCACCAGACACGTAGATGAACAGTCAATCAGAGCAGGGTGTGGACGGGCCGCCTCATCGTGCTAGCCTCAAGGTAACTGCTAACCAGACTAGAGGTCAACTTCAACTGTACTAGCACAAATAGCTCACAATGGGAAACCAATGTGGGGGTCGCTCAGTTCAGTGCAGCTGAGCTCCTGCTGGTTCGTGGCTGTAAGGGGCATAAATCACCAAGTGTGGGTGGCTACAGGGTGACAAAAGCACACGTACAAATGCAGGCACCTACTGTATACACACATGAACAAGTCACTCTGCAGGACAGTGACATTAAGCAGCAGCTGTGGATTACTGGGCTGCTATAATGCGCTGGAATGGAGGTGCTCATTCAACACAGCGCTAACAGACAGGCGAACTATCTGTTGGCTACTGTGTGTTTATTTGTCTGCGGTGCTCCACACCTGTCTCCCTCCCACCCTGAGTCTGTGTCAGGGGGTTCAACATTATTCCACATGCCGCCAGGGATCTATCAGCTGAACGTTTAACCACCCACACCCACACACACACACACACACACACACACACACACACACAGACTAATTTTTTAATTTGCTTTCTCTCTTTCTTGTTCTCTCTCTCTCTCTCACACACACACACACACATATACACACACACTCAATGCAAAGTCAAAACATCACACCAGTTGTAAAAGGTCACATCAAATGTAATCAAGTAGGTACTGACACAATCTGTTACCACTGGGCCTTCTGCAGCACACACATACACTCTCTTAGCCTTTCATTCACATTCATTCAGTCCAGTGCCAATCCTCACACCCAAACATACAAACTACATCCTGAAAGCAACGCTATGCTCGGTGTGTGGCTTTTGCCATCAGACTGACACAGGACTTCATCACCTACTCTACTGAACAGACAATTTCCCGACTAAGTAAACTGTAGCAGGGAGAAGGAAGGGCTTTCACTGCTGGGATTAAGAGGAGCTGGATCCATAAATGACTGTCCGTAACAGAATAGCTCACAGAAAGATGTTAAGTAGAATTTATGAGGCAGAAAAAGACAAGGACGGTGCTGAGAACATCTGATTGGAATTGCATTGACTATGCAATCATGCGGCACCAATTATAAGCTAAGCAGTGTGACATGTCATCTTTTAAATACTGCCAGAGCAGTCTGCATCTAAGTATACAAAAGTAAAGGAAGAAGAAAGGAAAACTCACAAAAATACTTTTTGACCGACTCCCTGCAACAATGTGAGAATTATTCAATGAATTTATGATAATGCTTGTGACACTTCTACGAGATAGCTGTTTGTTTCTTTTCTCTTTCCAGAGGCATCCCAACCCACTCTATTTATAGAGGCCACCAGCTGCTAGCATGGGATCACACACACATGCAGAGGATGGGCTGAACCGTGGAAAGGGTGTATCACAGGCAGACGCCATGGAAAAAAATATATGGCTAAGCATTCCACCTCACACACACACACACACACAATATAGATGCCCACCAGCAGATGCGTACACACACACACACACACACACACACACACACACACACACACACACACACACACACACACACACACACACACACACACACACACACAGGTTTAACAGGACTTATTACTACTGAGAGTTTTTTAATAGATGACGCCCCAAGCAAAAACAAAAGCTGAGAGCATCAAAGCTGCAGTGTAATCTCCCCACTTTTGAAGTATCATGCGCAAATCACTTATTAACTTGACTTCTGTTGTTTTAACACATTTACAAGGACTGATTGGAAAACGGCAATAAAAATCAGTGACACCTTTATGTCACATTATGACCTGATTATTGCACTTTTACAGCCTAACAGCACTGATAAATGTGTATCTAAGCGAATCCAGTTGCATGATTGAAGACATTAAGTGGAATCAGTTGGTTTAGTGAGTGTTGTATATTGAATTTGGTAATTTGTAGTTGGATTAATGATTGACAAAGGAGATGCTGTATATCAACAGTCCACACAGTTAGTGGCCTGCAGTGTTGGTGGTGTGAGCTGCAGAGGTGATAAGAGCTGTTAATAAGCTGTGGAGCAAGCCGTACCAATGACACGCTTGTGTTTGTGTATGAGGGCAAATTACCACACACACACACACACACACACACATACGTAGACACACAAAAAGCTAATAAATTTGTCGATCAACTGTCAGTGTGCTTCCCTATCCACACGGTCCTCTCACACTCATACAAGTTTCTGTTTGTGGTTTGAGCTCATCGTGACAAAAGCCAAATTGTGGACACACACATTCCAGCCAGCTGTCACTACGAGT
This sequence comes from Scomber japonicus, assembly GCF_027409825.1. Taxonomy (NCBI): domain Eukaryota; kingdom Metazoa; phylum Chordata; class Actinopteri; order Scombriformes; family Scombridae; genus Scomber; species Scomber japonicus. Next base: position 9,550,750 of record NC_070600.1, on the reverse strand, counting down.
GACAAGCACACACAGCTCCAAATGACACACTGTCTGTGCATCCGTGTTATAAGGTTTGGTGCTGATTAGTCAAAAAGTTAGGTTTTTTTCCTTTGAGAAAAAACTTTGTAATAATTCACAAAACAAAGCAACCAAGAGTAACATTTGCTCATGTGATACATAAATACATTCAGCTTCAACTCTGGTGGCCACCCCCCCCAACTCCCCACTCCCCACTCCCCAATCCCAGCTGTGTAAAACCAACAGCCGTGTTTAGTCAGTTAGCGAGAGGGACGGTCAGTAAAACAAGAGAAAACAAACGAGACATTTGTAGTGCCGACAGGTTCCAGAGAGGTGACAAGCCCACCAGAGAGGCACACTTCACCCCCTGTTCACACACAAAGACAGAAGGAGGATAGGAAAGAACATCTCACTGCTTTCATTTTTAATCAAATCATCATATTTTCATTCTTTTCTTATTCTTTTACATTTAAATTAAACCACAAAAAATTCACACTCAACATTGGACCCTTCCTTCCTTCATTACCTTCCAGCCATGCTCAGCTCATAAAGTTATATGCATCCTGTAGAAATTTATCATGACTAAAGAGAATGTAACTGAGAGCTTAAAATGTTACAAGCAAAGGGAAGGGCTGCTGTTATAAAAGCAGGAAGCCATTGTAAAAAAGGAAAATTCTGTGCCACGTTTTACTGCACTGTTAAAGTTTTACAGGGGAGCAGCCAATGAAAAACTCCTGTCAAGTCAAGTCAAACTTTATTTATGTAGCCAATCACATAACTTAAGTGACCAATACCATGGCAACACAATGATAGAAGTGCAAGTGCAGAAGATTAAATATGCAGGGACAGGTGTTAGTGCAGTTGTAGAATAGAGAAATATTCAAATATACATAGCACACCCACTCATACATATACACAAAGATGTTTTTAACCATGTATTTTATATACTGAGATAAAGGGGCATTTAGAGCAGAATTGTAAAGTCAATTATAGCTTAAAGCCCCTTAGTTTTGAATTGTTTTTAGATGGTAGAAGGCTGATATTGTAAAATGATTGATATAACTTAGATCGCCATCTGATTACACCCAGATTTGTAGCTTCAGAGAACTGAGATAAGCTGCAATTCTTTGTCTTTAACCCTTTGCACTAAAGATGAGTATTTCTGTTATGTCTGTCTGGTACTTTTAAAACCTCTCAAGGCAACAGACAACTCCGCCCCCTTGCCCCTCTCTCCCTCTCTCACTCTCTCCCTCTTTGGCGGTCTCTCTTTGAGGTTTCAAATATTTGAATCAATACAAAGCCTACAACCTGAGTGGCTTCTGGCCAATCGCTGGGCAGAAACTCACGTGTCAAGCTCCTCCTTTTTGGACACACCTGAACACCTCTGGCCTATCAGGGAGGGCAAACAAGCTCTTTGAATGTTACAACCTGGCAGCATTTCTAGCCACTAAAACATCCCACTGACTGAAAAGGCTGGCCAAAACAATTACTTTCCATGGCTCGGAGCTGAAATCAATAAAACACATTATCCTTCATCTTTGCTTGTCCTCTCATCTCTGTAATGTCTCTGTTAATACTCCATTAGAACTTTTTAAACTTGTCATCAAAAGAATAATTGCCCCTGACAGTAACTCGCAACCGTTCTGTTTGGACTCCAGCAAGTTGTCAAACCTCATCTCCCTTTTCTCCTGTTCTGTCTCTCTCATAGCAACCAGTGCCAAAGTCAGATCACATATCAGCAGCCTGCAGACACACTGACAGACATCCTGTATGCTGAAAACACCCTGTACATACACACACACACACACACACACACACAGACAGACACACACAGACACACACAGACACACACAAATCACTCAAACACGAAGTCAATCAAAGCACCATCCATCAAATGGAATAAAGCTAGCTCTGCAGAAATAAGATATGAACGGAAAAAGGAGATTAGCGAGAGCAGGAAATGAGGGGAAGGTGTTTCAGGGAGAGCTGCAGAATGGTTCTCAGTGGAGATGTCCTTCTTGGAGTTGCTAAAATAAGTAAAGAGGAAGGCACTTACTGTACATTTACCTCTAAAGTAGATGGCCAACTTAACGTACAACCATTAAACATTTTGATAACAGCAAAAAGGCATCCAACACCAACAGCCAATGTCCACTCAACTTTTCGAGGAGAATTATTACTCAAAATAGAATAAAAACTGAAGTTGAAGTATAGCTGAAGTGACTTATTTTCCTCAATATCCAAAAAAAAAATGATAACCAAAACCAGCGCTCATGGCAGCCTGAAAACTGATTTCCTGGCAGCTTTCCGCTTGTGGCAGGTGGTGCCATCACACCTACATACACCATGTCACGCAGGTCATATTTGCTTAGAGATTTTCCAAACGTGTGCACCATTTCCCCATTCATACAGATAATTATGTCCACAAGTCCACAATGAAATGCAAAGGACACAAAATTCTTTGAGATAAGATGCAGTTAGGACCGTACAATGGCAGGCTTTTTACCCCTCATTTACAACAGGTATAAACACTTCTGCCTTCAGATAACTTATTTTGTTTCAAATACTGGACTATTCAGCATCATCAATGCTCTATTGCATGAAAAGACTTTTCTAATATAATCAAGTTAAGTGCGTTCTTTACACAACTGGAGGATTTTTGTCAAAGGTATCCCTGAATGGACTGCTGGAGCAAAACTTGAATCATCTCTCTAAAGGATAGGTTCACGATTTTTCAAGTCTGCCTTAAAACAAAAGTTAGGTCCTAATATGAACATTGAAACAGATTTTGGTTGATGTATTCATTCCTCATATTCATACTAGGGTGAAAACAGGAGGTTTAACAGGTTAGAAGACCCCTTTCAAATGCACTTTAAATTCAAAATCCACAAAATCATGTAAAACTTTTTGTGAAGCATTTTTATGAATTCTCCGCTCCAAATGAGTCAAATTATCATCTTCCATCTTTTTGGGCTAAAATTCTCTCTTTGTGTTTCCTTTTTGAGTTACAGTTGAAGGATATTAACCAAAAAAACAGAAATTTGTACTACAAAGGCTACAACTGTACCCCATCACTCACATGCACTTTGACCTCATTCTCCAATACGTGTCAAATACTCAGTAGCATTCAGTATAACTCTGTTTCACATGTTTTCATCATCTGTTATGTGTTGGGAGCTTTAACACATGACCCAGTGGGGATTCTAAATGCAAACCTGTGCTAAGCAAGTGTAGATAATTAACCACAGGAATGCAAGGGCCAGCAGGTTAACAGGTATAGAGAGAAAGAGAGATTTATGGATTCTAGGAAAGAAATCTATCAGAGGAGACTCCTGCTGCTATTTAATTTTTATGACGGCTAAAAACGACATTTTTCACATCAAAGACGAATAATGCTTGCACGGCATTAATATAATTTCTAGAGGAATAACATAGCCAGCTACTTCAGTTATTCTACCATTATAAACACAGCTAAGAACGCCTCGCCACCAACGTAATCTAAGATCTGACAGAGCCACGATTCTGCTCTACAACTTGAACTCAGCGCTGGAGAGCTTCTTGTCTGCTGTCACTCGTCTGATGATGCGTTTGCATTCGCTACTATCTGGAAGCACTCAGCGAAAAGCCCCTCTCTCATCTCCTTCCACAAGCTGTCGGCCATATTTTACTCTCAGGTATGCCCGTCTGTCCGTCTGATCAAAGGTGTCGGACAGATGCGAGGACGGAGGGGGCTTAAAGCTTTAAACGCTCGCACACGGACACATGCAGATAAAGTTGACGGACGCGTGAGCCGCTGGGCAGCCGAGAGAGGGGTGAAGTCTAGGAAAACGGGAGGCGGGGGTGGATGAAGAGACAGTGAGGGGAAGGGATGGGATGGGATAAGATGGGAATGATTTACTGTGTTACTTCATATGCAGTATGATGAGTGGGGAATAAAAACAGCAGTAAAGAACTGCAGGGAGAGTGTTTGGGAGAAAGTGTGTATTTCACTTCTGTCTTGTAATGCAGGGGGCTGATTAACTGATTTTGTATGCATTGGTTTTACCGTATATCATCATGCCTACACACACACACACACACACACACACACACACACACACACATACACACACACACACACAGCTGTTGCACTCCAATTTCCCCCACAACACCTGCAGCTCTTCAGGGGGGCAAACAAGCCAAAAAACTTCCCCTCCTTCTTCATCTTTTCTTCATCCTCCTCTCAGTGTGCAACAGTGACCACTACCACTACTGGGATTAAGCTCTCTCTCTCTTGCTCATTCTCTCCTCCAGCCTTCACAGTGGGAAAAGCGAAAGCAGAGACACACAAAAGACTCCTTTCACCCCCTCAGGAGTGAGCGGTGGAAGAGGAGGGGAGCAGTGTGGGTGAGGTCTGGGTGATGGGTGTGTGCCGGGGTTGTCAGAAGGATAACATCCCGACTAAAGCCCGAGAACAGGTGGGATTACACACAGATGCTCTGCCTGAACCGGGATCAGTGACTGAACCAATCAAACAGCTTGTAGAACAGGTGGAGCAGCAGCATGGTGAAGAGATTGAACTCCCTCGGGCAACAAACCTCAAATGAAGTTAATAATTTTTTTCCTTTCATCTGGCGACAGCTTATATAAAACAAAATGCTACACCATTCACTTCCATCTCACATCAAAAAAAACGCTCTCCTTTAATTTTGCACGTCTTGTTTATGGATAAACAAAGCAGTTCTTTATCTATTCTTGTGATGTTTTGTGCTAATTTCAAGATATGCATGTCAAAAATGCAATAAGCTCTACCTTGCAATTGCTATTAAATCAACATGAACTCATTCACCGGACTGGATGAACAACCACGTGCATAATTTTTCCTTTCACATCCACTTTATCCACATTACCCACAGAAATTAGTTTTAATTAAATGAGATACAAAGCATGCAGTTAAGATTCTACAGTCTTCATAAAGTTTGGAAGTTTGAAAGAATCATGTCACCTTCTAAACTCACTGTTCACAATGATTAAAGTACATAAGATTTATAAGGGCCCATCATGGCATGGACAGTATTATCCTTGAATAAGCTTAACATATTAGATGGATCCCCTTGTTATGACTAGCCCTCAAAGGAGTGGACTACAATTTAGATTTTGCCATAATTGCCCTGTGTTAAAAAAAAATGTAAGAGGCTGTGTTTAGCTAGGTTTATGCTTGACATTGTGTCCCCGGCCCAAGGGTGATTGTATCTTTTGCACTGCGCACCAAGTTTCTGCAAGCTGTTGTGGTGCTTAGCCTTGAGGCAGTAGCTGATGTGCATTTCCTCATGGCTAGCACACATTGGCCTCATAGTACGACTTCCACATTGAGATATCGTTCTGCATTTAACTCTGGTTTGGTGTTCCCATTACGAAGCAAACAAGTTGTCTGCAAAGTGTTAGATGATGTAGCATTGTGTCCCATCATCAACGACCATGCTCGGATGATCCTGCATTTTTACTGATGTATACATTTTCTTTCCTTTTATGCAGTGAATGTGTGTTGGGCTCTGATTGTTACAAAGTGCAGATGGCTTACTGTCAATACTGTGCCTGAACACCTCTGTAGCCACAAACACGATTATGTAGTTATGTTCATATTATAAAAAAAACTTCAAACTTAAAAATACACTTTAGATTAAATTTAAAGCACAAACTGATTAAAATGAAAGTGTCTCTGTTCCATCTGACAACACATGGCTAAAAACACCCTCATAGTTATGTATCCACTGTGATGCGACTATTTAAAAACTTTCACTTGGCATGCGGTGGAGTTCAGAAGCCTGCTTTTGCTGTATCAACTTCTCCTCCACCTTCACCTTTAAGCTGAATGGACTTTCACAAGCCCTCGGCAAGTGCCCTTGGTGGCCATACTTAAGCAAAGCACTCGGGGGCATCGAGTGCCAGGCCAAGAACCGACCCAGCTAGAATATCTATGTCCCATTTAGGATCCCTGGGAGAGAGGGGCAAGTAGAATAGAAGCACTGTTCCTGCCCAGACAATACTAAACGAGCCCGGATGAAGAGGCCAGACAATGCAAAACTAGCCCAAATGAGCAGCTGGCTTGTTTGACTGCCTGAGGGCTGACTGGTATTAGTGCACTTGTTAGCTCATCGCCTGCGAGACTATTGCCAAAGAAGGTAATTAATCACAGAGATACTAGGAAAGCCTTGATCAGTGAGCTGCAGATGTGAGATAGAAAACAGACATGGAGGGTAGAAAAGGCATCGGGGCTTGTTGTTGTGACAAGCTTTCTAATGACAGAATCGGCAGCTGGTGCTGAACATTATATTCTGCAGTTAACAAGTTTGAGAAGACGCCCTTGGGGGCAGTAAAAACTAGGCAGAGGACGACAGGAAGACAGGGAGAGCAGCAAGGAACATTGTGGGAAACTGGATGAACTCATCCAACCTGTGTGAATCAATGAGAAATAAATTCTTTGTCCACAAATTAAGGCGAGTGTCATGCGATGCTCACTTCGCTCAGCTCACACAAACTCAATTATAACATTTCAGAGCATAACACTGGTTGCGTTGCACAATGTCAGGCCTCAGCACGGGAAAGCACAGGACTAACCGCACATCAAGCGCCATTAGCTCCTTAAATGTTCAAGCAATCAAAGGCACTATCACGTCTCTCTCATTGCAGCGTGGCTTTCATAATTGATTTTAAAACACTGTTAAATCCACTTAGCTGTTCCACTCCAGCACTCTAGTCTCTCACCTTTGTCAGCTCTCTCTCTCTCATTTGCTCTCCCTCCCTCCGTCCCCTAGTGTCTGTCCGCCGACTAATCAACTTAAAACCCTCTGCTTCCTCTTATTAAGGGTTCAAAGGTCACAGCTTCCAGGTGTCGTCTGGCACTGTTCTCACCAGATGATGTGATGGCAATAAAATAAATGATGAAACCCTTTAGGCAAAGATGTATAGGCCAAGTTTTACCTCACGCAGTCTGAAGGTAAATTAACAAGACAGAAAAATCATCAAGGAGTTGCTTCCTCTGTGTCTGTCTGACAACTAAGAGACAGTTTGATTGAGGGCTTGTAATTTAACTGTCACTTTTAATTAGTGTTAGTTTTTCGTGTCTCTTCGTAAAGGTATCATCTGTTTTTTCTTCAACGATTTGCAACAGATACCATCATGCGTTGTCTTTGCTATCTGTCATCTCATAACTGCAGGCATCTGTATTCTTTTTTATAAGAAAAGGTCAACGTCAAGTCAAAACAGCAGGGCAGGTTGAGGAAAGGATGAAACTGATTAAAGGAATGAGGGAAGAGTTCACCAGACACATTTGAAGACCAAGGACCCAGTACAGTAGGTGGGGGATGAAATGCTGAGATGGAGGAAGAGAGAGCACGAAACGAAACAAGATTAGAAAACAACACTTAAAAAACTAGCTCATGGCTTGACCATGTATGGTAAAAATGTGAAATTACGGCCAATTTGTAACAGGGATAGTCAGTGGTAGTGTCTATAATGTGAATGCCCTGGATATGAATATCTGTGGTGTTATTTGAATTATCTGTTAACTCCCCCTGCTCTTTCATCTGTTTCAATCTTTGGATATCTGTAAACACATGGGCTCATTCATATGTTTATGTAGGATTAGCATGCTAGGCTTACAAACAGTCTGTCAAGTGTGTGACTTTATATCCGTGTCTTGACGCCTTTCAGAGCACACAAACACCATGAACGTACCTATCACCAGCCCAGCATGGTGCTGTTACACCAGAAAATATGTGGCTACACTTATATTTAAACAGTCTATGAGCTACACACAGCAGGGCACGGCTATGCTAATGATACTAACCTTTGCTAGCTAGCTGTTAGCCACCGTGCAGGCTGGTAAAATTGTGTTTCTTTGTATCTGCAAGTTGGTCCTCTGGTCAGTGTCAAAGCCTCCATGTGAGACAATTCAGTTGGTAAATGTTTTTAAAACGTATATTCACACTGATTCATTTTGACCATTGGGGAAACTCAATCACTCAACCACCTGACCAATGGTGTAACTTCATCACTCAGTCAGTGGCTCAGTGAGAGATATTCGGGGGTATAGGGTAGCCAAAAACTACAAACATATCAATTGAGGCAAAGAGACCAAATCAAAACAAGACACACAAATTACCCCAGCAAGTCCAGACGTGCAGACTACTGTTCATCACCTCAAGCAGCTAGCCATTACCCCTGACATCATGTTAAAGCTATAATAAACATCTCTGTGACCTGTCAGAACTGGCAGATGAAAAGGAACACAACACAACACATGAAATCATGATAAGAAGAGACAAAAGCACATAAATACAATACACCAAATCAGATGGTGAGAGATGGAATCTAGTAATAAGACAGTGTGTTTAGGGTTGATTGTGATTTTGATCAACTAAAACCTTTGTTACCGCTCTGATATTACACCCGTTGCATGTTCCATCACTCAATTTTACATTACTTGTATCCTCCATCTCTATAAACTCCATACTCATAGCATCCAATATTTTAACTGAGGTACTGTCCAGAACCTCATCCTAAGCAATTCAATTGTACAGAAAATGTGTTATTAAACACACATGACATATCAAATTAAACTTGATGTTTTATGATAATGATTAATATATCACTGATGAATCCTGACAAATTTTAATCCTGATGATCCTGATTTACAAACGTGTGATTAATTCATAGTAATAACAATAATACAGGGCTAGAAAGAATCCATTTCTCTTCATTGAAAAACGGGTTCAAACTTTCTGTGTGTGTGTGTGTGTGTGTGTGTGTGCGCGCGCTTGTGGTCGGCTGATACGAATTAGCACTATTGGATCTTTTAAAAGTTAGTACTGAAGAGATCACAGAAAGGTGAGGAGTCAAATTATCCTTTATCTGTTGTAGAGGAGGGAATCACTCAACTGTAACCAAGAATGCTCTCATACACACACACACACACACACACACACACACAAACTATCTAACGGCAGTCCAGCCAAATCAACAGTTTGTCATGCTCTACTGCTTCATGCACACACAGTATGCTGACATACAAACACACATGTTCTACCCACACAGATATGTATATACTGTATATATACACACACTCATAATGTACTTAAGCACACAAAACATATCTGAACGTATGCACACACTGCTCCTCCCAGCCTGCATTAACTCCCTCTATGTAGCATCGATCCCATTTGATAAGCCAACAGTGGACAAATAGTTGGTTTGGTGGGGGAGCGCACTGATCAAAAGCCTCCTCAGAGGGCGACCTGCCCTGCTCTCTTAAGAGCCACCCAGCCATGAATGGCCTAATAGGACCCGAGTATCCATTACACTGACACTAGATCCTGTCTTTCTCTCTCTGCCTCTGTCGTGAGTTGCTCCCTTCCCTCGCTCATCCCGCATGAATGTCTTTCACACGTTTGTATTTTTCTTTTTCACTTTGCGGTATATCTCTGTATGAAAAAGTTATGGTTTTAATGTCAAAGCAGTTTACAAAAGCGGCAAATTGAATTAAAATGCTTATAGAGAAAAAGCATAATATGGTAATGAAAAGGAATATTTCAGACATCAACTGAACGTGACTGAATGTTTTTCTTTTTCAAGTTGTCTCCTCTCATTCCTGACTTTCTGTTTCTCTCTCCACCCTTTCTTTTCTCTGTCTCATTCCAACTCTCGCTCTACTTTCCTCAGTCTTTTTCTCTGAGGAGGTGTCGGATTACAGTTATTGTTGGTGCTGGTTACTGATAAATAGGGTGCCTAGTTACCAGCCAACGCACGATTGGCTCTTTTCAACAAAGCAGGGTAAAAAAAAGAGGGGGGATGGGGGTGAGTGGGTATCGGAGGGGGGGTGGGGGGGGGTGGAAAGGGGTCGCCCAGGGAAACCATGAGACTTGTGTCAATTTAAATAGAGACTCGGACAAATCTTCAAGACAGTTGTGTGAGTGTGTGTGTGTGTGTGTGTGTGTGTGTGTGTATGTGTGTCCAAGTGTGGCTATGTGTTGTTTTCATGGTCGTCACAAGCACAAAGCTCGGGAGACACTGACCCCTGCGACGCCCCTCAATACCCCACTGACGCCTGCTGAATACCCGCTGAACACCCCCATCCTGCCTCCACCCCTGCTGGCAATAATGTGGCACTCTGCCAAACTCCACCCTCCTACAAAGACACGGGACGCCCCCCCCATAAAGGGGACAGTTATGTTAGAAATGGTGTCATGCTGAAGACTCTTAAGCTGTTCTGCTTTATGTTGCTGTTTAAGAGTTTGTGTACATTTTCCATTTGCAGTTTAGGACTGTACATTCATATATTTTCATTCACTTTTGAGACTAACAATTTTATGTCTTGCAATTACTAAAATGGACTTGACGAAATATGGTTCAAACTGATGAGTGCTAGAGACAATGCTTTAGAGTAGGAATAAACATGGGACTTAAAATAAAGATTTGAGAACTGGTTCAGGAAGGGACCATATGATCTGCAAAGACCAGCAGCCTTCAAGGGGTCAGGGTGCAATTTTACTGGGATGAATGCTCTAAGCCAGATTGAAGCTTTAATATAAAAACATACAATTTTGCCTTTTTCTTGTTTTTTCACATATTCTTACTGATGTTACTTTTTTGAGAGAAATTAGGCATACCCTCCCCCTTTTTTGTTTAACTACCCCCTAACAGATTTGCTAGTTACAAGGTTAACTACCAGATGAAAAGAATACCCGTCATTCCTCAGTTTATGTCTGCTGTCAAGCCATGAAGAGGTGAAAAAAAAATCAAACACCAAGGAATAGAGTGACTTTTTACAAAAGCAGCAAAAACTATAATTGTAGTTTTCAGTCCTAATTAGCCATGGTAAAACTCCCCAACTACATCACCCTGTGTTCTCCTGTCGAATATTCATGTCCTGGAGGCTTGCTTTCAGACTTGCTGTCAACTTCAGGAAGTTTAGAGAATCACTATAAATTGCTTATGTAGTAGCCGGATGTTTCAGGCTGTTAGAGGAAGAGTGACAGTTAACAATCATCAGAAGATGGCATGTAAAATGTCAAGCACCCAAACTACCACAGATAACGGGGACTGTCTTCAAAAATGTTTTTCTTTAATAAATAAATGGAGTTGCCTGATCTGATAGCAACTTTTATTGGATTCACTGTGGCGCTCATATCTATTATGCTCACAGTGACAATGCTCACATGCTGATGTTTAGTAGGTATGATATTTACATTGTAGTTTGGTGTGTTAGCCTGCTATATTTAAATTAGCACTAAACACAAAGTACAGTTGAAATTGATGGGGATGTCATTATATTTGTGGGGATTTGGACATGAACCAATTTACTGGACAAGATACTGAACTTGTGACCTAATGATGAGGCTAGACGAAAAGTTAAGAGATTTATCCTATGGGGGGAAATTAGTATTTGTGCCAAATTTCATGGTACATATGTGAACCATTGCGCCATCAATGTACAGTATCAGTCAAAAGGCTGGCCACCATTCATTAGAATGACAAAGTGTATCCAAATGTCTGACTGGTAGTGTATCTGCATCATTAGAGTGTGTTTCATTTTTAGGAGGCTCAGAGTGCATCACTAATATTTGGCCAACTGCCCTGACTGACACACAATATTAAACCATGTATATACATGTCAGCTGTCCGGATGTAGTTGGCCAGTTGGCCATTCAGGCAAACATTTGTTCAATCAATGAGTCATTCATGATTCTATTCAGTCATTAGTCAGCTGGGAAGCCAGTCAAGCAGTCAGATTCATGGATTCATTCATGCATTCAGTTAGTCAGCAAGCAAGCCAGCAGATTGTAACAGCGTCGGTGCAGACACAGATGTCTGAACGCTAGTTGGACTCAGCCAGGCTCCGCAGCCCACCTGGAGTAGCTGTCAGCCAGCTGACCTCTTGACATTTCTATCTTCCCCTGGCTATGTGCCGTCACTGTCTCAGACTAGACCAAGATTGTGGATGGTAGTTGGCTCAGGTGCCTTTCACATCGACACACATAACAGAATCTGGACTCCACATGTGTTTTTTGTGTCTGGGTATTTATGGGCCCTTACTGAGTTTTACTGGTTTGGGCCTTTATCATGTTAATCTCCATGGATCCCAGTAATGCCCTAACATATGTATGTGTCTGTGAGACATCCAAATGCAAAAGTGAAATAGGGAGTATTTCATAACCAGGAAAGAATAGTGGCCAGGATAAAGAGTAGATTTCATACACTCAATGCATGAGTTATAATGGCAGCACTAAAAGCTTTTGAACAGTGCCTGAAACGTCCCATTTACAAGACCATTCTCTTTGGAAGTAATAAGTAAATGTGAGTTGGGGTGGGGGGTTGAGGAGGTAAAGCAGTGGGGAGAAAACAAAGCGGTACGGTTGAGTGGAGGGGAATAATTCCTTCTCACCGGGAGATTCTTTGAAGTCAGAAAAAGAGGGAATGTGAGGGTAAAAAAAGAAACCCCCACCTCTTCCCTTCCTTCCTTTCTTTCCTCCTCCCTATCTCTCACTTTACCTCACTTTACTCCCTTCCTCTCAAGATTCATCTATCTCTCTCAGCTCTTATCATAGCTACTAGTTCCATCCCTTCACTGTGTATCTTTCTCGTCCACCTCCTCCTCCTCTTCAGTTGGCTTCTTTCCTTCTTTCTCTGTCTCCCCTCCTCCTCTTCTCCAGAGGGTCAGTTAAATGTCACTGTATTGTGCTTGGTGACATGGCTGACAAGAATGGTGTGTGATAATGAGTCAGCTTCAGGAAAGGAGAGGAGGGAGGCAGTGAGACGTATCAGTTTCTGTCAACTTACCAGTTTCTCTCTAGTGAATTTTCCTACCTCTCTGCATGACAGTTTCTACATCAGGTCCTCTAACTTCCTTAAAGTAATGAAAAGAAGCACTTTCATATCATTAATTCTATTTAATTGGAGTTTCTTACAATCAGCATTTTTTAACTCTACAGATTGACCTGAACTTTGTATGTCATTACATTCTAAGGTGTTACTGATTGAAACGAGAAAATTTAAACTTCATATGCAACTTATCAGAGAGAAAATGAGTCCAACTGGTCTTGAGCGATACACTATAGTGAAATTTTCTCCTTGTCAATCCTGCCTCGTCCCAATCCCTTCCCTTCAACTTCCGACCCTGTTTCTAACCCGAGTTATTTCTTTAATTGCAAGCATTTTGGTTTGGATGGACCACTAAAAGCTGAGCACATGTTCATTTTGGTATACATCAAACGTAGGGTTTGTGTGGGAACCAATTAGTCAGTGATTTCTCAAAGCTATACACTGCAGAATAACACTTTGATAATGAGCAATAGAGATTTTTGTTTTAAAGATGGCTTTCCAACATAATGTGAGAGAAATTTGTCATTACATTACCACATCATTTTTTGCTTGGGTGGTCCCACTAGTCCACCCCAACCTTCACAAATGAAAGCATTCCTCACTGAAATTAAGGTGGCAATTACTGTCAACAGAAGAGCAGAATAGCTAATAACATCTCTAACTTATTATTGTGAGGAAGGCAGCATGATTTGTAGGCATGTTTACTCATACTTATATTTAACACCTTTTCTTGTTTCTCAATTAACTTTTATTAACTAGTTTTCTAGTGAAAGTTTATTTATCTTTAGTACGTACTTTGTCTTTTCTTTCTTTCGTTTTAAAGGTTATGAGACACCTAGATGAACACATCTAGTCAGTGTCATCCAGTATCTACAAACTTAAAGATTTACACAAGCTGCATGTTTGTAGGAAAGCAGAATTCTTGTTACCTTAAATTACTCTCTTTCCCTCTTATCCTGCTACTCCATCCCTCCTCTCGATAAAGAGGGATTTATTAGGGTGGGGGAATAGTAAATTATGACTTAAGTTCAACTTGCAGGTACACGCCCCGAAATCATACAGCTATTCAGTCGACCCCGAGAGAGACAAATTTTATTAGATCCATGAATTACTGTCTCAGCCCTTTACCTCAATCAATCACAAACACTGAATATATCTGCTCTTTAGAAAAAAATGAAGGTTATTGAAGTTTGGAGACGTGTTATGACACGTTTTAAAGCTTTGAGAGTAAAGGGGAATGGATTGCAAAAAAAAGAGAGAAAGCATGGGGTAATTATGGAGAGACTTTGGACCACACGTTCCACAACAAGCTGCATACGTGTGTGTATGTGTGTGCGTGTGTATATGAAAACTGCTTACAGGAGGAGGACTGGACTGTTGTATTAGGCACCTCATTTATTTCTGGGGTAATTTTCACACTTGTATGTATTTGAATGTGCACTTCCTTCGCCAAATGCTCAGCACACACTGTATGTATGTGCATAAGCATGGTTGCACATGCACACACCCACAGGCAGCTTTCATGTGAATTATAACGATGCTTCTTGCATGTGAAGTCATTCCTGTGGTGGAGGCAGGAATGCGGAGACTATTAAATAGGAAGAAAAGGCTGTGAAAGACATCCAAAACATGACTTCTAGTAAAACACAAATGAGTGTGTGTGCGTATACAAAAGACAGCGTATGTGTGTTCACGATTGATACTGCATCACACCTGTGCCAGTTAACCAGGTGTGGTTTAATCCAAGTGGGAGGTTTATAGTTCTCCAGAAGAAAGGTACGGATGATGTCGTCTTTTGAACAGTTGTAGAAAAATGTGTGTGTGTGTGTGTGTGTGTGTGTGTGTGTGTGTGTGTGTGTGTGTGTGTGTAGATTCAGCCAGTTGTGGCAAAGCTGTTTCCACAGTATTGCACTATCACTGCCTTTAGTTTTAAATTATGAAGTTTCAATCGGCTTAGATGTCACATATGTTTTACAGCCTGTACTATATATCTGTTTTTGGCTTCTAACAACTTATCATTAAGTTAAGCATAAATAACACACCCTTTCTTCTATTTTCACAACTTTTAAGCATAATTCAACAAGTCTACGACAGCCCACAGCCATGCTAGCAGCTCTATAAGGAAGCACAGTAGTGTTTTGAGCTTACAGCTAATACCAGCATGCTAACAGGCTCAAAATAACAATGTTAACATAGTTTAGCATGTAATGTTTGCCATGTATACACTATCTTAATTTAGTGTGTTCGAATGTTAACATTTTTTAATTATTACTAAACACAAAGTAGCAGACACTGATGGAAATGTCATTAGCTTAGCAGGTCTGTGGCCAACCAAAGTAGAATCCAATAGTTACTGAGAGGACAGTCTACAGCAAAGTGGTTGGCTGAGCAACTGATTGACATCAGTCAGTGGCTAATAATAATTAAAAAAATATTTTTAATTATATAATTTGTACTTTTTACAAACTTATATGGGAAGCAGATGTGTATATCAATGAATACACTATCCTCTCTATTGATATAAAGTATTACTCCTGAACTCTTTTCAAAAGGTGTTTATAATAGATCCTATTCTGTAACTCTGTGTTAAAAGTAAGCAATTACAGCAACAAGAGAAAAACAGGGTATAAATAACAATTTACAGCCAGTGGGGTAAACCTACAACTGACATGCACAATCCGCATAACAATGAAATAGATGGATTATAGACTTCACAAGATGTGTAAAACAACCATGTAATGAGACAGAAAAAGAGATACAGATGTGTGTTAAAAAAGGTGTAAAAAAAGAAAGTAAAAGAGTGCAGTAGAAGACAACTCCACGTACGCAATGCTAGAGGTATGCACGTGTTTGATGCCTGCCCACGGCTGCTGTCATCGCTTTAGTAATAATAGGCCACTTCCCCTTTATCAGCCCTGCAGCCTTCTGGACCCAAGTGGCTGAGAGACTACTGAGAGCAGGTATGGATGGATGGGAATACAAAGCTGACTGTGTATAAATATATGTGTATGTGTGTGGTATGATCATCCCAGCTGTAAACCGAGTTCACCCTGAAGCTAAACCACAAGTAACCACAGCTCAGCTCTCTTATTATATGTATACTGTCTTACAAGATTGATAGACCTTGACTCATATCAGTGGGTCCTTAGCACATTTAGTATTTAGCATTTAGGGGAAAGACACATCAAAAACACACGGATGGTCCTTGTGTGTACATGTGTGGAAGTGCATACAAAGGGAAACTTTCCGTTCCCAGTTAAAATGCAAAGAAATAAATAGTTTCACTGTTCAAGGTTCGAGTAGCAGGCCACTTAATTAATAAGACCACCTATAAGATCATAACACCACCTATCATATAGTCAACTGCTGTGAAAGCAAATGGTTACATTAAAAAAGTAGTCAAATACACACTATACCCATAGCCAGAATTTGTTATCTGTATTTAATCTGCTTTAACTATTAAGGGCAGTGGCCAGCTACTCTACAGCACCCAAGTATGTAAGAATGTATACATGTAGGTGTGTGTGTATGCCTAGTGATTAATGTGCCTGAGTGTAGCAGCGAGCAGCAGTATGCCAGGCATGGAGAGCCAGCTGTCGGCCTGGACCCTCAGTAGGGAAACCATAAGCAATGGACTCTGGAGCTGAACCAACTCATTCCTCACATCACACACATGGTTGAACTTGGAGGGGCTTCAGTTGGGCCACATGGGTATCACATCTTTACCCCCCACCAGTCCATAACTCATATGTGGTGTAAGATGTATGGCCGAGGACTAAAAACCGCCCTGAACACCAATTGAGAACCGAGCCCAATGCAGACATGAGGTACTCTGAATACACGTCACATTCACGACTGGGGGCCTCGTGCTCTCAAAAACCTCCAAAGATGGAGCAGCCCTGATCTTGAAAACCTCAGCACAACATGAGCTCATACCACAAAGTCACAGACTGAAAGCTCATTTAGATCCCAACAAGACCAACATACAAGCTGAAAGCAATGGACATTACTTTATACTTGAGATCTGTGATAATCCTTGAAATATTAAACTTGGATACCAGATATTAAATGATAAAACCTCACTAAACACACAAAATACACAATAGAATGTCTCCAAGCTGACTATGGGTTTTCAGTGTCACAAACCACTTGAGTCCCAAAGAAATGTGCTTAAAAGTACTCCACTAGAGCACTCAAAAAGGGTTTCCATTGAAATGCCTTGTCCTGTGAGCCCATTATAACCTGCGTGACTCTTGGCAGGTTCAGACAATCACTTCACACCTCCAACACAAAGCTACTGGCTAGGGCCATGTCTGGCTGTAGAAGAGTCATCTGCATTTAAAGACACATGTTTAACATGTTAAAACTCAAGCCCTCTTTTCATGTTAAAGCAACTAATGGTACTTTAGTAAGGTCACTGTATGCCAATACACAGACAGATAAAAAGAGAATGCCGACAGGATTGTGTGCAGGAAGAAGAAATGCAAACGAAGGCCTGAATCTTGAATGTCGGCTCTGTGAAGTTTTGTTTGTCTGAGCCCTGGGCGTGGTCACCTCAGACTGGAACATGAAGTCTCCACCTGCCTTTGCTTTTTTACCTGTCTGCGGCACTATTACTAAGAGGAAAAACATCCGTGGACCTGAATTTCCTCATTCACTGAGACACATACCTTTAAATCATTATACTGATGTGTAAATGATTAAGTTGGTCTCACCAATAATTGTTTTATTAAGGTTAGAATTTGTATCTATACTTAAGCGCTTAGCAATTACCTCATGTACAATGATGACTGAGAAGATTTGTTTTTATTACTTCATTCTCCTGTTTTGTATAAATAGGCATTTAGGCTTATGCTTTGTAAAGATGGCATCCAATTGCCAAAGTCACTCTTTGACTACCTGCAGTAAATACTGCAATACACTTCCTATTGATCTCTTCTTATTGAACAGTCTTATATTTCACTCCATGTCACCCAAGAAAGACTGACATTATCTGCAACACACATATGTCAAACTAGCTGACATTTTAGTAAGATGAGGTTCACTCAGATAAGGCCTGCGTTTACTATGGGTCAAAGGTCATCTGACCATAATCAGAGGTCATGACTTCTGTGCCTGCACTGCTTCACCAAGCAATTTTGGACCTGATGGAAAGCAGACATGGAAAATGATTCTCTACTTGCCTAAGGCTTGACTTCTTTTTTTATCCAAGTTTTGTCTATATCCTATTAGCTAAAAAACTGACAAACAATACTAAAGCTGCCTAATCACAGCAGTATAACACAGTATATCAACTACACACTCATGGTTACTTTGGCCTGTTCATTTTATTGCACAAAGTGGTAGAAGCAGTTCATCTATAAGCATTAAAACCTTTCAATGAGTCTATTAAGAACTGATGGCTGCATTACCGGCTCAGCTAAGTCAAAGTGGGAATCAATTCTGGCAGTGTGTTGGAGGACCCTGTGTGGTGGTTCAGTAAAGAAGGAATGCTCAGCAGCTGGCCAGTGTGCTGTCAAGAGCGTCTGTGGACAGACAGTAAGAGCCATCAATCTCTGAAAGCTATTGGGGAGGGTTAGGAGCTGGCATATGGCCTAGACTAACGCACCAGTACACATAGAAGTGCTGCTGGCCAACATCCCATTTTATTATAGTGCATCAGTATTGATACTTTACATGGTAAGAACGCGGGGGGAAGTCAGTGGAGATCATTGAGGTCACAGAAATTGAGTTTGCTAAAGTGGCACGGTGACATCTTTAGCTTAGCTTTATTTTACAGTTTTTCATCCCGGTCATAAATTTTCCTCATTTCACGTTTTATCACTGAGGAGACATCAGGAATGAGTAGGCGCTTATTCTTGGCATAAACTCGACACAAGGGCATTTTTTGATAACCCTTGGTACACACACACACAGACAAACAGCTCTTCACTGTATCCCAGAAGGTAATTTGATAAAGGGCTGCTGAAGGTAGACAGCAGCACGTATGTCATTTTCAAATATCACATGGTATGATCGGAGACATAGAGAGGCATTGTGGTTCCTGGTTCTGCTCCATAAAGGAGGTGTTAGGAGAAACGCTTGAACATCTAATGTATGATAAATATAAAGGAAAGCATCACTTCCACTTCCACTTTTTCTGTCTCAATAACAATATACTTACTAACTTAATTATTAACAAATAACATTAACTTGCAGGATCATTATGATTTATCTCAACCTAATAGTGGGGAAAGGTTATTTACTTTGGTTGTTGCTGCATATTTACCTACAGACATGAATACATCAGCTCATCAAACTCTCATCAAGCTATATAATATATTTC
The DNA here is from genome assembly GCF_027409825.1 of Scomber japonicus. Taxonomy (NCBI): domain Eukaryota; kingdom Metazoa; phylum Chordata; class Actinopteri; order Scombriformes; family Scombridae; genus Scomber; species Scomber japonicus. The sequence continues at coordinate 9,531,567 of NC_070600.1, read as the reverse complement.
CAAAAATGCTGAACTCCTCCTTTAATCTAAATACTTGCTGCAGATGTGCTACAACAATGTATTCATACTTAAAAAATAAGTGATTTATTTAAATTAAGCACTCAATGAAACAATTAACAAATAATGTTTAATGTGGTTAAACGAGGAAGTTGAAAAATAAGACCTACCACCCCTAGTTATGAAATGATCTGTCATGTAAGCATCCAAATTTATATCAATGAGACAACACAACTAAACAAACTGGAAACTTTAAACCGCGTTTTTAAGTTGAGTAAAAGCTATTCCTGAAGGATAAAGTAGCATCTACTTTGATACATGTGTAACTGAAGACATTTCGGGAGGGTGAGGCACTTTTTGTGTACCGTATAAAAGGTGGAAGGGATCTTTGTGTGAAACTTGGCCTTAACACTCCAGGGGAAGAGGTCCGCAGCTGCTCTGTGATGTTGATCATGAGTGACAGAGAGTGAGTGAAAATGCATGCTTCTGTACACTTACAAATGTGTTTTTTCTGTTCATGTGTGTGAGTCACCTTATCCAGAATGTAAAAGGAAGATGTCTCAGTTCAAAGGAGCATCTTGACACCCTATCAAAAGGCAGAGCGGCAGAGCAAACCCAATACACCTCGGAGCTCCCTTTTTTCTACATCTGTGCGTCTTGCATTCTGTTAAAAGATGAGGCCTGAAGGGTCGGAGAACACGTAAAAAGCTTCAATCCGCACGTCTTAGTCTTCTCCTTTGAAATGCTTAAAGAGACCTAAGCCGCTCCGCCTGTAGCCAAGTGTCACCCAGGGTGTGGTGTGCACTTTTCCTGCTAACACTATGATGCTGATCGATTATGCACGGGGTGATGGGCAGGCAGGAAGCGTAAGATTTGTTATTGTATCAATGTGTGTGCGTCCATATGTGCAATTTCATAAGAGTTTGCATGTGTTTATTTTACCATCTAGACCTGACTAAAAGAAAGGGGCTGTTGGAGCAGGACAGAAGCTGTCAGGAGGTTGTAAGGTGACACCCGTGATGACAGCAGTTGTCTGTGACTGACAAAAATCATCTCAATCAGTTTTTCCTCTGAGCTAAGGTTCAAAACCTCACGTGACAGTAAACATCCTGGTGAAAATGAAGTGCCTGTGAGGAAGATATTGAATCTGAGGGCACTTGACCTCATCCAGAGGGAAAAATGTTTTCTGGATACTTTACAGAAGTACTTAAATATTCAATAATATGTGACAGTAGCACGAGTCACAAGTTTACTTTGGCCTAAAGTATAAACTGTAACCCTAATTAACTTTAATCTAAAAAAATACCTTTAACTTGTGCACAGTAGCGAATAGATCGAAAGATGACATTTCCGGAAAATCAAGTATTGTCTAACAGCCATTAAGACAAAAAAAGAGTGACAATGTTTTGAGAGCCAGGCGTGAATCAACAAGTTCCCACACGAGCTATTAACTGTCAAGATTACACCTGTCACCAGCTCCTTCTCTGGCTGAGGGGGGAATGACTGAAGCTGACACCTCTGTGAACACAGTCTTGCTCTGAGTCTTTCTGTGGAGTCCAACATCAACACTCACAGAGGATCAGTATTAAAGCCCCAATCAAGGGACTGTTTAAGGAAGGGCAATTATGGGAAGGTGTCAGTTTTCAGAAAAGTGGTGGTAGAAATGTTTTCATCGAACTTGGAGAGATTTTTTCTCTGTTTACTCATTTTTTCCCCCCCACTGTGATATAGCGTCCTTTCTTGTATCAAAAGCTATAGTACGTTGGATGTGTAGGATTTCTGCAGCTTTTTGTTTAGCTCTGGATTAAGCAACAGGATTTTAGCATCGAGCAGATATTGGTCTGTTTGAACCTATGAACTCAATCCATTTAAGCCGTTTGACATTTCATCCTAATACCTGCATTGTCAGCATCAATGCCAAGTCTTAATAGCTGTTAGGATTGCAGCCCAATACATATATAGGGGTGTTGCACAGGAAGCAAGGGTTGGCTAAGATATGAAGTTACAGTGGGTGGCAGGAGGTACAGTTGATGCACATACACATACAATTAGAAACGTTTTTGACCTTTTAAAATGTAGGTGAGGTCAAAGTAAGCTTAATTATTTTTGTCATAACTACACCCTGCTGAAATGTATCACTTCCTCTCATTTCTTCTACTCTTAAATCATTAATAAAACTATAATTAGAAAGCCAATTCGTGTCGTGTGAATTGAAAATTTCCCATGGTGGTGGTCTGGTACAGATCGGTGCTCCCGGGTCTTTGTTCTTGTCTAATTTGTGGTTTTTAATGAGTGTTTAAAAGTTCACTGGCCTAAGCTCCTCAGGCAGAGTGTTTCTCAGAGTGGAGGGTCCTAATGGGGAAAATTGGGCTTCCTCTGGTTTTCAGTCTAGACTGAAGAACAGCCTGATCACCTAGGGGTAAAGTCTGCTTTCTTGGAGTTAAAAGGTCAATAATGCAGCTGTCACCCTGAATTCTTACAGTACTTACAGTGCTGTACAGTACAGTACAGTTTTTTTACACTGCAGATGATAAAGTCCCAACTTTTATTGTCCCCTTGCATGTCATCTTATGTTTTATAACTGTATGCAACCAACACATGACTGGTATTTAAATGCTCAAATCTAAGTTTGTAAGAAGTGAATCTCATGCCATTCACTAAGGACAATGGTGAGAAAAGCAAAAGCAGATAAGTGTTTGAAATTCAAAGATGCATGAAGCCCCCACAGGTATGAATGTTGTCAACCAGGGGAAGAAGGCTCTGACACTTGTCATTCATTCTGGCTACATACTGTATATCTACACCCTCAGCAACTACCCTGCACCCAGCACCACTTAACATTCCTGCAGCTGGTCATTGCGCAGCTTGACGCATGTAATGTCACACTCTTGAGCCGTTGGTGAGCCTCAGTGCTTCACCCAGCCTCCTCAATGAGAGAGACAAAGAAGAGTATTGTGTCGTATGAGTGAGAGATAATGAAATAGAAAGAGAGACTGAGAGAGGTGGGTCAGGTTACAATTAAATACGACCCCTCCACCGACCCCCTCCACCCCTGAAAAAAACCTGTTGGAGTTTGAGTGGTGAAATCACTGTCCTGCAGCATGTAAACGAGAGATAACCCTGCCTTTGTATGTGTGTATGTGTTTGAAAGAAAGGCGTGTCATCTATGTGTCAAACTAGACGGAGGCTTCACTCAACACACACACACACATAGACACGCAGTATATATACACAATAAAAGAAACACAATTAGATACTCAAAATTTGCCAAAAAAAAAAGAAACAAAACAGAATCCCTTATAAGATCTCCCTCCAAATACCCCCCACCTTTACCCCTGCATCTTAAATCAACCTGAGCCCAAGGTGTTGGTGTTTGCAAACAAACAACTCCTCTTTACAATCCCCACAGCAAACACACTTCTATTATGGGAAGACACTTCACTTTCTAGCTCAGCCTGCGACAGAAACGACCGGGTTGCTTAGAGAGAGATTTCCTGCTGCAATCAAAACACTCCTCTTGAGATATCAGCACATGGATTAAGTAAGTAGGAGGAAAGATGCCGCCAAGTAACAAAGGGTGGACAGATTTGGCTGATTTAGACAACACCAGACAATTCATGCCAAGGATCGAATTTAACTCAACGATTGGGTTCAAAGAGTCAAAAATAGAAGCTGGACATTTTTTACTTATATTTCACACATGGTAAACAGAGCTGTTTGCCGTGGGAGAAGCAGGAGCAGCACCCAACATAGTCACTGTGTGGCTGTATTACTGCTTGTAGGCAATGACAACCTTAGATCCTTCAACCCTCCCCACTTTAACCTGTAATTGAGCGTTCAGACATCAGTGGAGTTGAACAGTGACCAGTCCTGATCCCCTGGTATTTACACTTCTAACTCCCGACTATAGCCTGGAGGGCACACTCACACAAACACGCACGCACACACACACATAGACCTGACATGCACACATTAAAGCCTACATTGGATATAGAAGATTAAGCATGAATGCAATTCCTTTCTAGATCATTGGACACATAAACAAAGACATGAACACTGTTATTACACCTGCTTGTGCACTCTGCTGACTCCTCTCAGGCTAACTCCCTGCCTCTGGACAACAGAGCATCATGTCACTCAATTGAGTTTTCAGTGGTGACACAATGTATGGTTTAGACTTTAAGAGATTTTGTAAAAATGTATTAACAATTAACAACCATTTCTATATCTTAGAAGTATGCCTTCCTTTATTTTTTAATTAAAACAAAAAAAAATTCAGCATTTTGGGAAATCTGCCTGCTAGCTTGCTGAGAGTTAGCTATAAAGATTGATCCCACTTTCATGTTTCTATATGACGCTACAGCTGGTTAGCTTAACTTAGCACAGACAGGAAACAGAGGCATGGCTAGCCTGGTTCTGGCCAAAGTTAATAAAATCCACTTATTAAACAAAAAATGTATAACTTGTTAATTAGTACGTTTTACAAACGCTGCTAGAAGTTGTTGTTTTGTTTGGCTAACTCTGTCTTTCTGCTAAGCTAAACTAATCAACTGCTAGCTGTAGCTTCATGTGAGTGGTACCAACACTGTTCATACTCTCAGCAGGAAAACAAGTGTATTTCCCAAAATGTGCAACTACAGTTTTATATTTACTTTAAAATATAGATTAAAAGTATTTTTTTTTTGTTTTGTTAGGACAACTGAAGGAACACACTGGTGGGACAGTGCCCAGCCAGCTATGCACACATAAACACACTGACAAACACTCAAACTGACAACAGAGGCACGCAGATGCAGACAGGCATGTAGACAGAGAAAACGAGAAGCACAGTAATCTAATAAGTTTCTGTAACCACTCAGGACAGATTTAGCCTCAACAAGCACGTGGCAAGACAGCAACAATCTCCATGGTCAAGCAATGGGTGCATTCTTTGCCAGAGAAAGAGAAAGAAAGGAAGACTGTGAGAGGTGAGGAATAACAACAAGAAAGAGACTGAGGAAAGAATAGGGAGACATGAGGAGGAGGGGAGGAGACAGAGGGCAATGTGGTGAGGGGCAATGTTTAAAACAAGCAGGGTGTGTGATATCTCAGGAATGAATGGGATCTCCCAATATCAGTTTCTGAGAATGCCAAGCCTGAGAATGACTGCACATATCTCACACACTTTAGAGAAACATATGAGCTGCTGCAGACAAGGCTGAAGCACACTGGCACCATCTCTGTAGATTGTACTATAGGCCTACACACTGTGTTTAAACTTATACCACTCATTCCTCGGCTGTTACTTAACATTCATTGGTATTTAGGTTACTCAGATGATACCAAGTTGTTGTTTTCTTTTAAGTGCTACTGAAGGCTTCACAAATCTCTTATCTGAATCTGAGATATCAAACTCTGTATTCCTGGGACTTTCCCCTCTTTTTCTGCCCCATCCATCAGTTTGAGGTCAGAAGTCATGTGTAGAAAGGTTCAGGGTCATTTCTCATTGCTTAGTGTGTAAAACCCCATGTCCTGCTTTGATCTCACAGGTGAGAGGTCCTGTGTCAGCACTGTCTGTGTAAGCACATCACTTCCACACCTGTGCTCCAGTGAGGAGTCACATTTCTCTCGTCAGAACATCAGACACAAGAACTGGAAAAAGGATGGGGACGAATGAAAGGGAATTTGTCGTTTGACTCACAAAGGAGTAATTTCTCAATGTGTTCTTGTGATGCAATATTTCGAGGCCAAATTATGATTCTAAACCAAAAGAATGCCAAGGACAAGGGCTGCATCAGATGATGTGGCTCAAGAGTTAATTATGCTTTTTGTATGAATCATAATTCATACAGGGAGCAATGCATCATGCCCAAACAGTCTTCCACAAGATGAATTGTGCTTTATATTAAACTTTTCTTTCCCTTTAAATGATAAGGCAGTTTTCACAGGAATGTTTTAAGTGGAAGTTCAGTGAGTCCATCAGCAGAGCGCATTTTATCTTGGCCTGGGTTTTAAAATAAGCACAAAGCTAAAGCTCTTGTGTCACAGTGGAAATCGAATTATGTATGTAGAGAAAGGAGGAGCGAGAGAAAGCAGAGAAAGAGTGAAAGTATGTATGATGGGGGGGTTAACGAGAACAGAAATGTTAAAAAGCTGAGCTATGCAGCTTCTTGAATGGAATTAAGAGCCAAACCAATGGGCATGGACGCTCAGCAAAAGCCCCATAGGGGAAAAGCGGGGAAGGACAGGGAGGAGGAGGGACACGGGTGTGTGTATGAGTGCATGTAGCGGCATGCCATCCCGCTCACCGAGAATAAGGAAAAAGATCAGAGCTTGAGGTAGAAAAAGACGATTTAGCATCAATCATTCCTAATCGTTTAAGTAACAATCTGCTGTCCTGCATCACTGGATATTATAACACAAATCCAGCTATAGCCAGTTCATGCAAGCTTTAACATTTTCTGTTATAAACCCCACCTAGCAGGTAGATATTTCCTGGGGGAAAAAAACCTCCAGTGCACATTAGGTGATTCCTTTTGCATATCAGGAAGCAGATTTACAGCAATTTGCTTGGTGTGAATAGAAGAATGTGGTAGTTTAGTGTAGCCACGCCATGTGAATTAAGGGAGACAGGTTATCACAGACTTTTTTCACATGTTTGTGCCCTTTTCTCTGAGCACATCTACATGTCTAAACTAACTAATAGCCCATCCTCCCTGTGTCACATGTAGCATACAGTTCCTTTCTTTGCCATTAAATCATTCATTTGACAATGAACACTTGTACAGTGGCCATGAACTGTATCAAATCTGATTGATTTCTTGGGATCAATTAAGATTTATGTGAAGACAAAGGTCAAAAGTCCATTCAGGTACAATTAAAATCAAGCCTTTCTTATCATCACCACTTTAGGAAATTGCTAATTATCTAGATTACTGGCAACAGACTCTTATTAACAACACATGCCAAGCACTAGTACATTTTGGCTTCAGATGGTGGGTCTAACTGTCAGCTCTGCTAACAACTCTGGCAATCAACCAGATGGTATTATGAAGTAACAACGGTAACAAATTGGTGGAACTGTCACTGATGTGTATCCTCTGTACCACTGCAGGCTTGCTTTGATTGGGCGCTGACTAGATGGGGCAAAGTGACGTAGGAAAAGTTAAGTAAACATGTCAAAGTAGGTTAAATATGAAAATATAGTACTGAACAATGAAGGAGGCAAGTGCATTCATTTGAATTCCCTCTCTTTTTGGTGACACTTGAAGCATTCAGATGAAATTGACACATATTTATCCTTTTAGAAAACAGTGAAAACCCCAAGGGTTTTATGTGAAATTTAACAAACTAAGATAAAAGCTCTTACAATGAGAATACATAGCCCTTAGCTTTCGAACCACCAAGTTACTGTATCTCTCTCTCACACACACACACGCGAACACACACACACGTACAAGAAAGCACGGGGGGTGGGGCAGAACGAGGACAGATAGAACAGTGTTGTGGCTACCAGAGTGTTTTAAGTGTGTATCTCGGGAGAGATATCGCAGCTTTCTTATGTTTCAGCAGAGGGCTCGAGAAACATTCCCAAGCCTTCTCTTTGCCAAAATAAAAAGCACCTGTGCGAGAGTTGGATGTAAGATGTAGGGGGGATGTAAGAGAGTAACATCATTCTTTGTGACATTCTACGTGACAGATGGCGATCTCTATTTCCCCGTTGGTCCGCTCCAACCAAGACAAATCAATGCTTGCCTTGATGCATCAACAGTCATTTGTTCTATTGATCAGGCATAGTGATTGGGGTTAAGGAGGCCGAAGGAGCTAATGCACTTTCATCACTCATGGATAGAGGATGGCAATGCTGATATTAGCAGACATATTGAGCTAATGAAGATGATGCATAGAAACCCAGACTGAACTGAGTGGTATGTGAATCAGGCAGAGACAGAGAAAAGGTCAAAACAATTGTGGCGCAATAAGACTCAATGGTGCTAAAGAGAATATAGGAGACCCCCAGAACCAGAGTGATTAAATTTAAGAGACAGCAACACAATCACAGTCTTGTTTCTTAGTGCTTGTTAAGATGCCTTTAGTTCACCAGTCCCCCCAGGCCTTCCTCTGCTAAGAGCCTGGGGTTAAAAGGTCAAGACATCAGCGGTAATGGTTACCTAACACTTGACATCAGGGTGAGCCACCAAAAAAAGGGGGGTTGGGGCAGTTTTTTTTAGTGAGAGTGTGTGCATCTGTTTAATTTTGTAAGAACACATGCTTACATATATTTGTATGTGTGTGTCCTAATTAAGAGGTCCAGCCCCCATTGGGACTATCATGAGGTCAGGGATACCACAAGAGCTGTCAGCTGTTATTGACAAAACCAGGAGTGCAGAGGCAGTGAATAAGGGCTATAAGGCCTATAACTATTGTGGTCAGTTGCAGCTTCCTCAGATGCTCAGTGGGTCATCTATAGCACCCGTAAAGCACTTAGAAAAGGACAGTCTGTCTTTTGTTCAAGAGAAAGACAGGGCGCAAGTCATTTAGCAAAAACACTGTTAGAGAAAGAGAGAGACCAGCACCTAATGAACCAGCGGTTGTTGCATTAACTTGTTATGATGCAGTTCTGTGTGCAACGAAGATCTGCTGAATTATCTAATCAGTGTTTCTGTCAGTGTCCAAGAATTTGTGAAATTTATAGCTGTCAAAATGACCCTGAACCTAGAGTTAAAATAACCACAAACATGATTAGACTGATGAACTGGGGGTGTGGGTTTGTCTTGATGCAGCCTGGTCCACACCAGCTCATTTGTATTCACATAGTATGTGTGATATGCTGGCTTTGAGAGGAGCTAGATGATAGGGTGACACAGAAAGACAGAGAATTGAATAGATCTAGCAGTGTTGGGCTGTTTGCCCAATTCAAGGCTTAATGTGCTTTGAGAGATCAGCCAACAGAGAGAGTGGGGGAAGAAGACAAGAATGGTTAAGAATAAGACAGTAAGAAAGACAGAGAGGAGGTTGAGCAACCCGCTGTCAATAGGTGACAGGGTAGTTATCTTGCCTGTCCAACTGCCTGATTAATGCCACAGTGCTTTCTCGCAAAGTGTGTGTACGTGTGCGTGCTTGCTTGTACTGTAGCTGTTACCCTGCCAGTTTAGGTGTGAATGTCCAAGTGTTTGCATTTGTCTAATCTTTAACTTTAAAGAACAAAGTCTGCTTCTGTAGTGGAAAAAAGAAAACATATGAGCAAATTCTTTCTGTGTGACCTTGTAAAAATGTTTTAAGTTTGAAAAACTATTCTGGTGAAATCTTGAGAGACATCTTGCCACAAGATGTTAATCAACCTGCAGATGCTGAAAGCCAAAAACTTTCAGCATCTGCACATCAAAGAGTATAGACTATGTATATATATTCAAGGAGGGAAATCATGTGTGTGCATATTCTTGCATGTGTGTTCCTACTTCCTTCAACAACAAAGCAGCTTGGCTATGATAGTGCCCTGCTAATAACACCTCTTTATTACCTCAACCAACCGCTTGCACACAAAACATTTATCACCTAAATAACACAAAAGCAGCACAACCGGATCCTGCATAGAGCCTCCAGCAAACACTTACTGAACATACAGTCAACACTACAGCCGAAACCTGCCCTCTTTCTTTATTCAACTGAAAATTCTATATTAACTCTATAGTATGATGATATCACACATGGTGATTCAAATTTCCGCATAAAAGCACTTATCACTTTGCTTACATGTGCTGAAAATTAAGTGACGTGAAAATTAAGAGTATCTTCACAGAGAAAGATAGAATGATAGAAGGAAAGATTTTTTATTTAAATTTTATCTTACCTGAGACGGAAATTGTCATTGGTGCTTCCAAGGGCCTGTCATTGTCCAGGTCCCTGCTCAACCTCAGATCCCCTGTGTCCTCGTTTAACAGCAGCAGTCTGAGCTCATTTCCAGATTCAAACTTGTACCGTAGCTTATCCGACACGTCTGGGTCATAAGCTGGTACCTTCCCAATTATTCCTGATGGAAAACTGTTGGACTTGTTGGTGACATAGTTATTGAAAATTATCTCAAAGTCCTGCAGCACCGGCTGATTGTCGTTCATGTCTACCAGGCGGATGTGGACAGTGGCTCGGCTCACTAGTGGTGCTGAGGTGGCCTGGACCACTATGACATACTCTGTTTTGGTCTCATAATCCAGGTCTGTGAGTGCAGTGAGGTCGCCATTGAAAATATCTAGCTGAAAAACTTCTGGAATATTCCCTTCTACGATTTGGTACATAATCTGAGCATTAGTACCCTCATCAGGGTCTGTGGCAGTGATTCGGGCCACAACGGACCCCACTGGGCTGTTCTCCTCCACATTAATGAAAAGCTCATCTTTCTCAAACACTGGAGCATTGTCATTTATGTCTTGAACTACAATATGAATGGGAACAGCTGCTTTTAGAGGAGGAACCCCCCTATCCACAGCAAAGGCCTTCAGGTTGTATACAGGAACATTCTCCCGGTCCAGTTTGCGAGCAGTTCTTATGATACCAGAGTAAGGCTCTATGAAGAAATCTCCCTCCCCATCATCACCACCTTGAAATGTATAACTCAACCTGCCATTTGAGCCAGAATCTCTGTCTGAGGCAGAGATTTGGAGAACGCTGGTGTAGACAGGTGCATCTTCAAATACAGTCCCCTGATACATATCCCTGAGGAACTGAGGAGCATTATCATTAGCATCAAGGATGATAATCTCTACATAGGTGGTATCAGATTTCTGAGGGATGCCGTTGTCTCTGGCAATGATGGCTAATGTAAAGGAGGCCTGGTCTTCATAGTCAATCTCCATTTGTGTTGTGATGGCACCTGTATCTGGGTCGATTTTAAACTGAGGAACATTGTCTTCCATGACATATGTTATGCGAGCATTTTCCCCTGTGTCCTCATCTGTTGCACTGATCATGACTACAGTTGAGCCCACAGGTCGTTCTTCACTGAGCATCACCTGGTAGTTGGCACTTTGGAAGACCGGCCTATGTGTGTTGGCGTCTGTCACATTGATGAACACCTGAGCGGTGTCGTAGCGTGTTCCATCACTGGCAGTAACTGTCAAGACATACTGGCGTTCTTGCTTATAGTCTAAGGGGAGGGCTAAAGTGATGAGCCCACCACCACTCTGGCTAGTGATGGCAAAGCGGTTCCTGGTGTTGCCACTGGAGATCTGATATGTCACCACACTGTTCACGTCCCTATCCACGGCTGTCACTGTCAGCACACTGGTTCCCACCACTGCATCTTCATTGATCTTCAGTGAGTAAACTTTCTCCGTAAATGTGGGCACATTGTCATTCACATCAAGCACTGTGATACTGACGCTGGCTGAAGATGACATCACAGGTATCCCATGATCCCTTGCCTCCACACCAAAAGTGTAGAACTCAGTGGTTTCTCTGTCAAGCTCTTCACTTACTGTAATCCAGCCTGTGCTGTTGTTGATGGTGAACGGAAAACCAGGGGTGGTGTCAGTTAAGCGGTAGTCCAAACGTGCGTTTTCTCCAGAATCACCATCAATTGCTTGAATATGGATCACAGAGTAACCAATGGCCACATTTTCCAACACAGTAGCCTGGAAAGGTGTGCTGACAAACATGGGGGCATTGTCGTTCACATCAACCACTTGCACCACCACCATACCTGTGCCATTAATCAGTGGAGGTCTGCCACCATCCTGAGCTTTAATTCTCAAATTATACTCCCGTATCATCTCATAGTCAAGGGGATTGATGACATCAATCACACCAGTGGGGGAGTGAATGTAAAACTGTCCTTTAACATTGCCACTGATGATGCTGTAATGAACTTTGGCGTTGTTCCCCTCATCTTTGTCTGTGGCCTCCACCTGGATGACTTTAGTGTTGACTGCCACATTCTCTGGGACTTGTACAACATACCTTTTTTCACTGAACTGAGGGTAGTTGTCATTTTCATCCTCCACAGAGATGTTAACAGTGGCAGTGGCACTGCGGGGACCTGGGTCTTTGCCCTGGTCGTTGGCCTCAACAATCAGCTGGTACTGTGCCCGGGTCTCCCTGTCGGGACGCTCTTTGATTCTGACTAGACCGTTTCGGGGGTCAATTTCAAACACAGAGTTAACTCCTTCACCATTCACAATTTTATAAATCATGTTGGCATTAGAGGGAGCATCTCCATCAGTGGCTCGGATTGTCATCACTTCAAAGCCAACTTCTACATTCTCCCGGATGTTAACACGGTATTCAGTTTGTTCAAACACCGGCCCATGGTCATTAGTGTCACTCACAGTGACAGTGAGGAAAGAAGTGGCAGATCTTTTAGGGGTGCCATTGTCAGTCACAGTGACTTTAAAAACATGGGTGTCTTTTACTTCTCTGTCTAGTGCCTGGACAGTTGTTATGCTCCCTGTCTGAGAGTCGATAGTAAAAAAGTCGTTGGACCTGCTGTCAAACAAGGCTTCCATGCCATATTCCAGCCTCCCAGCCTCTCCATCATCTTGGTCAGTGGCTTTCAGGGTAATAACCCGCGTGCCCGCAGGCTCATTCTCAGGCACGGACACCTGATAGTTGGGGAGCTGGAACTGGGGAGACGTGTTTACTTGTCGCTTCCCTCTTCGGATCAATTTGCCCGACTTTCTCTGGACGGTTTCTAATAGTGATCCATGTCGTTCAGGCACTTTTGCAAGTGTAAAACTCAGCTGCACAGAGAGCCGATCGCCTGGAGAGCTGTGCAACGGGCAGTGCAAATTCACCTCGGGTTGTCCTCTGTGCTCAAGACATAACTCATTGACCAGGAACAAATTACCATGCTTGAACACTGCAACTAAGCCTTTTCCAACACACACAGAGTCCGAAAAGGCGATGTTCCGCGTAAAGGCAGGCAAAAGTTCTGTTACATTCAAAAGCAATTTACCTGCGGATAAGCAGGAAGTTGCCTCCAACTTTGAAAGGTGTTTAATGTGAACGTCTGGCTTACCTGACGCCTTCTTTCTCTTGTATTTGATAAAACAGTCCTGGCCATGAACGAACACATTAAAACGTGTCAGAATAACATCTCCAGATGTCAAGGAACCTGTTCGGAAATAAACAGGCGCAGGGTTCCTCAGTGTGTGCGCACACTGAACTCTCTGGGACAGACGGATAACTCCGTCGTGCCTTCCAACTTGGAATAAGCTGTGAATAAATTTAGGGGATAAAGTCCTGTCAAGTTTATAAGTCCTCCCTGGGCCAAGCGACAGGTTTGCCAAATGCGTCCCGGGCTGTAAAGTCTCTGAAAGGTGTAGCTCCAAACATCCCAAAAGCGGCACGCTGAACAGAATACAAACCCAAATCCAATACATCGGTAACTCCATGCTTGTAAACCTTCCAAATCCCATTCACCTTCACCGAAACTCCTCAGAAACAGCATTAACTCTCCCTCTCCCAACACCGCGTTTTACTTTTATCCCTCATAGTGAAGTTTTAACGTGGAAAAAGACGCTTGGTATCCATAGTATCAGTGTATCCACGGCGCGCAGCGGCTGCGTTAACCCACACTGAGTTTAAAATGAGTACAAAATGGCTCCGTGGTTCTCCTCCTCCTCCTCCTCCTCCTCCTCCTCCTCTCCTCCTCAGAGGCTTATTACCATAAACCTGCTGTGTTCCCCCTCCGGGACGCTTTCACGGGGGGGGCTTTTTTTTCTCATGGAGATTTAGGAAGTGGCCCTGACCGGGTGACCAATGCGCGCAAGTGCATTGTTATTACAATAGGGTAAGAGTTGGTTGAAATTCCTAATGCGTGTTTGAGTGTCGCTCCCTCTTCAACTTTTTCATGTTGAAGTAGTTGTAAGCAGTGATAGTATATAAAGAAGACATAAAAAGCAGTTGAATTAAGACCCAAAGGCCACAATGTTAGAAACTGATGTCACACATCTTTAATCAGGTGGAACCAAGGGTGGAGAATTTAGAACTGATTAACTGATATCATTCAGATCAATAACTCTTTTCAGAAAAAAACATGAATATTGAATATGAAGCAAATGTTTGTAAACTGATATATTATTGTGTCATGCACTGTGAGCATGATGTTCATTACACAGTAGTAATTCTGGGAAACATGTTGAAATTAAATTAAACTATGCCCTTAATATTCCTTTTCTTTTTTATGTCTTGTTTTATGAACTTTTATAACTTTACAGCTTTGCAAAGTGGTCTATCAACAAAACCTGTTACTGTTACTGTTTTTTCTCGTTTGTCTGTATTAGTGCTGTTTGAGCCTTTATGTGCTTTGTATTATAATAACTTGTATAGTTTTTTCACCCAAGACAAACAGTTTTAAGCTGACACATGAATTACAGCAGTGGTTCTCAACCTGGAGTCTGGAAACCCTAGGCTGAAGGGGTGGCAGGGGGTCTCCAGAAAAATGAATAATATTTTAATTTAACTATTATTTAATTAGCCCAGTGATGTATAAGAATGACTATTCTGTTCATAGATTTCACAGTCTTCACTTTTAATCTGAACTAAACTAAACTATTTATCAGATGGGGTTCCCTGACACTACATTTTAACAAATACAGGTCCATGGCCTGATGTGAAACAGTTTGGGGTCCTTGAACACCAAAAAGGTTGACAACCACTGATTTATTGGACCATTAACAAGAAATTACCATAAATTCAATCTCTGCTGGGAAATAATACAAGATAATCAAATTACTGTCCAATATGATCTTGTGCTTACGACTCAAAGCAACAGTTCCACCCTGGAGGTTTTTTTTGTATAACAGCGCCCCACTGTGGTCTAATAGCAGCATAACAACCAACGGTTCTCACTCAAAGCACTTTGAGGACTCGGGACCTAACTTTTAAATATACAGGCAGATGAAAAACAAGTCGATATACCAGTTATCAGGTTTATTCACTCACTTTTAAAATTTCAAGTATTTACAGTTTGTACACAATGTCAACCAAAGAGGAAAGGCACTGAAAGTCTTCTTGTAGGATTTCTTCCAACAAATAATTAAAATATGAATATTTAAAAATAAACAGGGCATCAAAATTCCTGACAGTATAAAACAGCAGAGCAATAAAAACGTAAAACTGCTTCTATCTTTTGTTACAAATTTCTAGTACCATCATATTTACCCTTTTCTTTTTGCAATCAGTTTTGTTAACTTGGCAAATTTTTAGTCAGTAATTTCAACTGACTTTTGAACAGAAGAAAAGGAGAAAACTTCCAAACCAAAAACACACATTTACCTTGTTTTTATTCTATTAACTTGATTTGTATTAAGGAAAAGAAGAACTGGCATGTTTTGTGACGGTGACTTAAAGAACCAAGCAGAGTCATGGAATAGATGAAAATTGATGACCAAGGAACCGTCAACATCAAATACTAAACCTGGATGTAGCTGGTGTTTAAATGCCATAACACATATAAGAAAGGGTTTTCACTAGTCCTACAGGTTTGCAGTTGGCTCAGAGGTAGGGATAATATGAGTAACAGTTTAAAAGCTGAAGGAGCCAGGAGTGTCACTGAGAAAACAAATAGCCTCAAAGATGCCAAGAAAAAGCTAAATGTCAACTTTTAACTTTTAATATCTTTACACTGAATAAAAAAATAATAATATTGGAGCCACTTTCATTCACTGATGAGTCTGAGTCCCCACAAGAACCGCCGCCTCCTTCCTTTGGATCACTACAAAGCTTTATATAAAACAACAATAACGGGCTGAGACTACATATTGTCAGCATTTTCTATCCCACCGCTGGCCAAAACACTGAGGACTGTATGAAGAAAAATGACCATTGATCATTTTTCATTATTAAAGCTGAATACTTTAAAAAGGTGAGCTTGATTGAATTGCTTTTAAAAACACATCCACCACCGAGTGTATTCTCCTTAAATACATACACCAGAGTACATGACTATCCTTTTTTTTGCCTAAATAAAACCTAGTTCAAGGTGCTGTTCCTTATAATGCATATTCATCAATAACAGCGTAACTAATTATCTTGGTATGAATTATGACACAAGCAGAAACAGGCATACTGTACCTGAAAGGTTTGCTATGGTGTTGAAGTGGATGAGATGTTACAAGTACAAGTGAAGATTTGAAACGTTTCATTTCCTTTCAAACTGAGGTTACTGTTGCTTAGTAAACCAGCTTATTACCATGTAGTGTAAACTCAGTGTGTAACCATTTTGTCGCTGTTATCAATACTGTTGAGCTCACCAGCAGCAGCACAGCTGTGGTCCAGAGGTACAGTAGAGCGATTGTCCACTAAACCAAAGATCAGCAGTTTGATTCCCAGCTCCTCCACATGTGGGCTGAACGTGTCTTTGTGCAAGATACTGAACCCCAAATTGTGAGAGTGTGTGTGAATGATTAGATCCTTGTGGTGAGCAGATTGGCACTTTGCAAGGCAACCCCTGCCATCAGCTTATAAACGGGTGAATGTGGTTTAGAGTTGGAAGACTAGAAAGGCGCTATACAAGTGCTATCCATTTACCATAGAGCCCCAAGAAACTGTTCATTTTCCTAATCAGTGTGCTCTAATGTACCGGACAGAGTGCACTTCCACCATGGCAGGGCTGTGAGGGAGTCTCAGCTGACTGGCTCGGGGGTCTGCTTCTCCTTCTCCTGTGCGGCTGCTATCAAACGCTCTCGGCCCTGCTGGAGTGTGTATTCACTGGGCCCCATCTGGATGATCTTCCCACTACCCAGACATTCGTCCCCTTTGTAGAGTACAGCAAACTAAGGGAGGAATGAAAATATAGACTTAAAAACACAGACGAAAAAGAGGAACTGTGCTGTTTTTTTTTTAAAGTCTTTGAAGTTGGCATTGAAGCTGGTGTTACAGCTTTGCTCCGTGCAACTACACTCAATTCTGTAGTTGTGTTACCTGTCCAGGTGTCAGAGCTCTAACTGGTTGGGAGAGTGAGATCCACACAGAACTGTCCATGTTTAGAGTCACAGTACAGGGAGCTATAGGGAAAAACAAACAAAACAAGCACATTTTTACATCACAATGATACTTCTCGTTTGTCAATATAGCTGCCCTGATAATTAAAAACTCACTGAGTGGCATCTGGTGGATGAAGCGGAAGTGACACTCCATCATCTGGGTCCTAGCTAGTGCGGGAGGCGGTTCATCTGCTATCCAGTGGAAGCGCTCCGTCCGCATTGTGTCACGGTAAAGAGACAAGTGATCAGTAGATGGAGCCTGAGCCATGAGAGATTTATGGACACAAGTAAGAGCAAAAATTGGTTTTCAAACAGTTGTTTAATGTTCATGATTGACTAAACCTTTATTAAGAGAGCAAAGTCAATGAGAATCCTAAATGTTATTGATCATTTTTTTCTCTCTCTCTCTCTCATCAGTCTAAAAGCGGCTTCATGCTTCATAAGGAGAGAGGAATCAAAGAAGATGGTTTCAATGTAATAACAAAAACTGATGTTCTCACCACAAACACATCTCCAGTAGTGATGTCTTTGTCCACCACAAACCAGGCGTCTTTCTGCCCTCCTATCCTCGCCCTCTGGCCCAGCGTCAGAGTGAACCAGCCTGGATGGACAGAGACACAAGCACATGAAAACGAAAGATAAAAGAATATGATACACAACCCGAATTTGGAACAGTTAAGTTCAAACTATTTTATCACCTCCAGGGATTTTTTTAATTGTTGGCCACATTTTAGGAGTTAACATATCAGTGACACACTAGTTCTTTTTTGTAAGAAACTGTCACAATTTGAGAACCTCTGAATCACAAACATACCTTTGTGTGTTCCCTTTATGGTCCCGTCCTCAATGGAGACAAAATTTCCCGGTTTAGATTCTAGATACTGGAGAAAGAAACAAAAGTATACATCTACTATTACGTCTATCTCTTAATTATGGTTTCTAAACACATCACAAAAAGAAGACAGGAAACACTGAAAACAAAGAAAGCAAAAACAGAAAAGAAATGAAAAAATGGTAAGTGCTCATAGCTTAATTTCTCACCTCTAAAATAAAGCTTTCAAAGTTTCTCTCTCCAATGAAGCAGATGCCCATGCTCTGAAAGAAAGCATTAACATACTCACCTCACATGTTGCAGTTGACAGTTGAGAAACAGTGTTTTTTTGTTCATTGGTCAGACATTGACACCAGTTTCATAAAAATCTTCTTCATTAGCATGTATTTGTAACTTTTCTTTTTTTGAATGTATGTTTTATGTGGGGTTTTTTTTTTTTTTTGCTAACCTCTTTCTTCTTCAGTACGTGGTGAAACCCAGCTTCAGCAGCAATCTTTTTCACAAAATCTTTGGTGAGTCCAGCGAGTGGGAACAGGGTTTGTCGTAAGGCGTCTTGTGAGATCTGACTGAGGAAGAAGGTTTGGTCTTTGAAGAGATCTGCTCCCTTGTGCAGCCTCACCGCTGTTAAAGGAAAGACAGGAAAATAAAATAATAAAGCAAGGAGAGTGATGTGAGTGTAAAACAGAGACAATTTTTGGCTTTAAAGAGGAGAAGTAAAAAAGTGGAGCTAGGCAGGAGTCTTACGATTTCTGATCTCAAAACGATCTCTGAAGAGCTTGGTGGGCGGGGCTGTGTATGTCTGCTGAAAAACCTCTGCGTCTTCCTGGGACGTCCGAGCGTAGTGGCCCGTTGCCATGGCATCAGCACCTATGTCAACAAAAACAACAACAACAACAGGTTGATAGATCTGAAAGCAGCTGGATTCTATATTTAAACATCAACTTAAAACCTGCCTCTTAAGGCTCTTCAAGAATGATTTAAAGACATTATATACTCATTCACTTGTTTTATTGTATTTGTGGGCTTGTCAGTCATCTGTGAAGCACTTCAAATTCAAAAACCTGTAATGTGTAACTAACCTGAAAGGCGCTGCACAGATAAAGTTTGACTGATTGATTTTTACTTTGACCTGAAAATACAATTTGCCCTCCAGATAGAAAGCACACAAGTGAAATAGATGGATGTGTGTGGGTGTATATATATGTGTGTGTGTGTGTGTGTTAAGCACCTCAGACCATGTTTATGTCAACATAAGTCCATAAGATGACTACATACCCAGAGTGTTGATGGCATACTTGTGGAAATGGTTGAATTTGATGTGCTTGTTGCACAGTATATCTGGGTTTGGAGTTCTGCCTTTCTCATATTCCTTCAACAGATTACTGAAAAGGAGAGAAAAAAGACAGATGTGACATTTAGGTGACAGAGTTACAATATTAAAACAGTTGTGATTTGTGAATGATAAGATTCAAATACCTAAAAACTTCATGCCAGTACTCTTTGACATAAGACACTTGGTGGAAGGGGATGTCCAGAGTCTTACACACTTTATAGGCGTCCTCACAGTCTCTCTCTGAGGAGCACAGCCCGCTTTCATCCAGAGAGTCCCAGTTCTTCATAAACACTCCTGTCACACTGTAGCCTAAAAAACACATTTAGCAACAAATACATATCCTGAATGTAGCAGCTTGGGGGGAGAACTGCAGCTACCTTTCCTTGTAGTCCTACTCAGGTAAAGCTGTTTAAAAACGCTTAATTAACCAACTCCAGTCAATTGAAGTGTCTGTCTGTATCATAAGGCTTCATATTTGGCATGTTTCTCACCTCTTCTCTTCAGTAACAACGCCGCCACGGAGCTGTCGACGCCGCCGGACATGGCGCACACGACGTGCCTTACAAAACCCATGTTTGCTAATAATACTCCCTATCTTTTAATATATTTATGCTTATGTAACTAAGAGAAGTTAGCTGACTGCTGTCCTTTCACCACCTGAGGGAACTGCCATCTTTGCGACCCGTTTAATAACAACGTCCGACTAGAAACACGATTCAAACTGGAACCTTTTGTGTCGGTGGGGGCCGCAAAAGCTGTGACACTGTAAACATTACGGAGCTTCACTTATAAAAAACATTAGGAAAGTCCAAACTAAAAATAAGGTTAGTAGAAGATAAATACAACACGAGAAAAATAGCTGTTTTTGTTCATTTTAACTACACTGTAAAAACGTGGATATTGTTTTGTCTGATGTAATGTTCAGTTATGTGCATGCACTCCTCACATGTCCAATCTCAGCAAAGACCAGCTAATAAATTTAAATTATAGCTTCTTTTTACATTATTCTTCTTATACTGTACACAAGATGAATTATATATAGAGCAATGTTGATAGCAGAGGTGAAAAATATTAATAATGTACTTGACAGCTACTGTAATAAGTGAAAAATGATAGTACATGCTATGATATACACACTTAGTTAATGTGACTTATATTAAAAATTGTGACTAAGCTTCTCAAATATCTTTGTTATTGCATGTTGTGTGTTTCTGACAGATGGCCGAGGTGTCTGCAGACAGTGTCACCCTGGATCTGCTGAGAGAAGCCAGGGAAACGGTGAGAAGCAGCCCCCTGGGTGTCATCAACACTCCCATGATCCCCTGGTGTCAGACCACCCTGCCTCTCAGCGTGGACTGCAACATCCACATCAAACTGGAGAACATGCAGAGGACTGGTTAGAGAAAACCATTTTGATTCAGTACTGACAGTCTCACACATTCATGTCTTTTACCTCTGCGTTTGATTTTTTTTTTTTTTTTAGTGACATGTTTTGATTGACAGGGTCTTTTAAGATCAGAGGAGTGGCCAATCAGTTTGCCAGGAGACCGAAAGGTGGGCATTTTGTCACCATGTCTGCCGGGAACTATGGGAAGTCTTTTGCGTACGCCTCAAAACACTACGGGTCAAAGGGCAAGGTGGTGATGCCGGAAACTGCCCCGGTGTCCAGATCCATCCTCATACAGGTCAGACATCAGCT
This sequence comes from Scomber japonicus, assembly GCF_027409825.1. Classification (NCBI taxonomy): domain Eukaryota; kingdom Metazoa; phylum Chordata; class Actinopteri; order Scombriformes; family Scombridae; genus Scomber; species Scomber japonicus. Next base: position 9,510,748 of record NC_070600.1, on the reverse strand, counting down.
GTTTGACCAAGCCAAACTAAGCCTTAAATGTCACCTTAGTTAAAAAGATAGATTATTCTTCATCATCTACAACAACCCATACAGATAATACAGGCACTGCATCTCTCCATACCAAAAATCTATATCAAACATCCCAAAAACAAACTCCTTCAGGTGTGGTCATACTCAGGGATGAAACTGATGGTCGCTTTCCTCCTCAGAGTTTTGGGGTTGAAGTGGAGCGAGTTCCCACTTCCTGTCTGATGAATGTGGTGAATCGGTGCGTTCAGGTGGACAACATGACCTTCCTGCACTCCTATGATGACCTGGATCTGATCGCGGGGCATGCCAGGTACAGTCAGGACTGATGGTGGGATCCCTTATCAGTTGAAACCACATATAATATATCTGATTAGGTTTAATTCTGTGTCATGAATTATGTGTGTGTGTGTGTGTGTCCAAGCCTGGGTATGGAGGTGCTGGAGGTAATGCCTGAGCCAGATGTGGTGGTGGTGTGCTGTGGTGGAGGGGGGCTGCTGGCAGGAGTAGCTGCTGCTATCAAACTGTCAGGCTGTGATAAAACCAGGATCTATGGTGTGGAGCCAGAAGGAGGTAACAACTCAGACAGATGATACAGTGTCAAGATCTGCAACATCAGTGCAGTCATGTGCTGTGTGCTTGTGTTTCCATCCAGCCTGCACCATGTACAAAAGCTTCATTGAGAAGAAGCCAGTGGGCATGGACACCAAGAGTATCGCTTCAGGACTTGCACCACCTTTTGCAGGTATGAGCAGTTGTCTCTGTCAATCTTTCTCTCAGTTGCTTCAAAGTAGGGTCTTGTTAAGTCTGAGCTGGTGTATTCATTTTATTTCCCTCAAAGCTTGTCCCAGAATTAAAGGTACAATTCACACTAACATTATTATTTCTACTTTATTTTAACCCACTTTTGGCAAAACCCCTTTAGAAAACCTTTTAAAGCATTTTATGTATGTGCGTATTTTTTTTACTATTTGGAAAATGGGTGAAGCTCAGTTATTATATACTGTGAATACTAGAAATACTTATTTACTTATCTATTTATTATGTGTTAGAAATAAAGATATTACAAATATAGTGCACTTCCATGTGAACCACCATTCTCTGTGAAGGAAGTACAAACTTGATCCAAGACTAATCATTTTTAGGTCAAGAATTCCTTCATTGGTATCAGCTGTCAAACATATCAAAAACTGAAAAAGGGCGTAAAGAACAAATAATATTCTGCCTTCAATCAAGTTCACAGGAGAATGTTAAAGATGATTGAAAAAAGGACTATTTGGTGGTTGAATTAAATACAACAATAGTTTCTATTAAAAACTGTTATATTGCTGACTTTAGTGATATTTGCTTCCCTCTTCTTTGCAACCCAGGTAAGCTGCCCTACGAGCTGTGCCAGCGTTACGTGGAGGCGATCGTCCTGGTGAACGATGAGGAGATCAAGGCGGCGGTGTCCACTCTCTACAGGTCTGGACTCGTGGTGGAGCCGTCGGGCTGTGCTGCCTTCGCTGCCATCGTTAACAACAAGATACCTGAGCTGGAGGGCAAGAACGTCGTGTGCGTCCTCAGTGGAGGGAACGTCGGCAAAGATGAACTCGCTAACTTCCCAGACTGATAAAACTCACACTGATAATGTGATTCTTTCTGACAAGTCTGTGCCAATCTGTAGCCACTGAGATGAACACTGTGTCTCTTAATAATGTAACACACTGTAAAGATGAAATACTATTCAGGTCTGCCATGTTGGAAAATCGACCCTTTTAATGTCACTCTGTCTGTATGAATTGAATCTAATTGTATTAGTTTCTGTTTCTGTTAACATAATAATTGTTTGTCTGAATGTGAGATTAATTATGTTGATAGTATTTGATGTACAGCATACACACCCTAATGAGTCTTTCATCATTTTCTATGAGCATATTCAATCAATAAGTAATTAAAGTATGTGTGAAAAAGCACTTTAATCTTAATCTCATTTCATCAAGTACGCAAATATTGTTCTGCCCTTTAGAAAAAAGTGTCAGAAAAAAACAAAAGTAAACATCCAGATAGGAGTGAAGTGTTGCTGTGACATTAAATTTCCGATGTTAACTCAATTCTTTATTCACAAACTTGCTAATTGAAGGTTATTTAAAAGAACAAAGCTGTTTTGAATGCCTTTCTATCAAAATCTGCATCTGCATGTTTCAGACAGCCAGTACATTTAATATTCCTCTCTTCTTAGGCTGACAGAGTTTGACTGAAATTTGGCTTGAATTTTTTATGTCAATGCTTTGAATGTGGTGATATATTTTTAATCCTCCTGAGATATAGATGTTATTTAGCCCAGAGCACTTTGGATTCATTATTTACCACTGCTAGCATGAACCCCGCTTTAATCATCGTCCCCTACTGTCAAAAAGTTGGAGCCCACCCTCAGCTTCGACGAAACTATCTGTCACCGAAAAGCTTCAAAGGGAAGAGAGACATGAAAAGTTGAGATGGGAACTCTGCTAACTTCCATATCTGCCTCTCTAACTTTTTCAACATCAGTTAGTATCTAACCTGTTTAAGGTTTCTAAGATAGAACTTAAGTAGGAGCAACAACAGGACATGTATGTGAAAAATAAGATATATTTTTCTGCTGAACAACATCAACAGCAGAAAGTTCATTGATGAATCCACATCTCACTTTTATTATTGTTTTATTTAAAAAAAAAGTTGTGTTCTGGTCTTATTTTCTCTTGTAGCTACATGACATCCTTGGTGGCCATTCTGCATACAACTGCATCCAGCAGAGTGCTACTCTTCTCCTCCTGAGGAGTGACTTTGTAAAGCTGAAATGGAGACAAAAACAGGTTCGATTATAGACAAAAATGCTACAAAAGTCTATTAAATAACTTCAAAAGTCAAGACAAATAGGTCAAGGCACTTTCTTTAAACAACGTATCCTGATAATCAGACTAGATTGTCATTTTGTGTCACTTTCATAACAGGCTGCAACTTATGACTATTTATGCTATCTGTGAAATGGCCAATCATTAATCGTGATGTCATTAATTGACAATGACAGCAAACAGTGAAAATGCCTATAATAATGTCTCAATTTCCCATAACCCAAAGTGACATCTTAATTTGAAATTATTTGTCCCAACCATCAGTCCAAAATGTTAAGATATATAGTTTACTACAATTTGACACAAAGAAAAGCAGCAGTTTGGAAAATGCCTACAAGACTTAAACATTTTAGTTGGCTTGAACTCCTCACACACACAGACACACACACACACACACACACACACACACACACACACACACACACACACATTCACATGAAACTCAAACAGAGGTGGAGAACCTTTTTGATCTTTGCGGGGTCCGACAGCGAGGAAACATCTTCCACTGAAACCTGCCGTCCGTCCACCAGGGCTGTGATGTCTGACACAAGCTGTGACTCCTGTTTGTTGTGAACCAGAACCACCATGACAGAGTCATCCCCGTCTGAGATCCCAAACCTTTTGAAGGCCTCTGAGATCTGTATTAATGAAGTCATGTTACATTAATAACGTCTATTTTCCAATGTTTACATGTAGATTTTAGCTGATGGTTCCCATTCAGAGCAGATTACAGACTCATACTCTATATCCAATTAATGTTTGCAACAACAGAATCTTATATTTCCAGATCCAACATTTAAAGCCTCCATTAGTAAATAGCAAGCATAAAAACAAGTGAAAGGTATTCTGTACCCCTAGACTGATTATGGCTGATACTGTTTTAAATAAAATGAGGATGCTCAGAAAAATAAAAAGACAAAAATGTGAAGAATAAGATATTCCTTACAACTGAAATGGGATATATTGCTTGTGTGCACTATACATTAAAATAAACGCGTAAGTATACTTGCTTACATTATTAGTAGGTGACAGGTTGAAGATTATTTCCGAGTATAGACTTCTTGTCTTCATTTTCCCAATTTTCTGTAAGTGAACAGCTTTATTGGCAGCTACCAGTACTTGCAAAGGATTCACCAGCTGTTAATGAAAAATAAGGAGAGTTAAAAACATAATTTAACTGATATTTACTTTTCATCTAGAATATAAGTCAAGACAAGTCGCACAAACAGTCTCAGTGGTTGCTTTGTACAGAAAGTCAAATCTTACCATAGTCGGGTTGATTAAGGCAGCATATATTTTACCGTCCATGGCTTTTTGTCTCAATTCGGCGGCATTTTTCACCTCTTTGAAAAGCATTTGAGTCACACTTTGGTCGGGGTAAAGCTCTAGCACATGTGTTAACTGCATGTCGAACAATATTTAACAGAATACGACCAAACTATAAGATACATACAGCGTCACCACGCTTCACATGAACGTCTGTACACGAGGGGAACCATAACACGGTGACACCGGTAGAGAGGAAATGTATTCTTATGAGGGAGGGGGGGGGGGCAAGGAAGCGACATTAGAAACTTTACATTTAAAATGAATCATAATTGAACTTGTTTTAATTATTGTTGGGTTGTTTTTTTTAAAAGTACGACGGGGAACTATTTGACATAACGCAAGAACACAAAGTTTCCATACCGGGCGTGTTTGTGAGGCGGACCGCCAGCTGTCAAACATCAAACTCTTCCGCTTATCAGCACTGGTGCAGATCTCACGCACTTTCACTTTGAATTGAGGACGTACAGTGATTTTTTTTAACACGCGTATTTAGTCGTTATGCGTGTTGTACGCCGTTATAACAACTAGCATCAGGTTGCGTTTACTTTCACGTCTTAATTCGTCGTCAAACATGGAGACATTTGAAGGCTACATCTTCACTGCTCTCTGCAGCACCAACTTCTTGATATCCTGCCTGCTGTTCTCCAGAGTCACTCGGGAGCAAAGGGATCCGTACATGGATGAGATATTTCACGTCCCGCAAGCTCACAAATACTGTCATGGGAAATTCAACGAGGTAAAGGGTCTGTGTGATAAAATGACGCCGTGAAAGCGAGTCTCATTGTTGTTGAGCGGATTAGCCACCAGCGGAGCTTTTGTTATTTAGGACGATGTAGCAGCTTGTGCAGCCTTTAATCCATCTCACACATATAGAAAAACATTAGCAGGGGTTATGTGCTCTAATGTAGCTTTCTCCTACTTTATATGCAGGATAGCTTTAACGAGGACAAGTCAGAGGGTCGTTTAAAGCACATTTTTATGTTATACAAATATCTTGAAGCTTACCATATGTGTAACAGTTGAGTTTGCTAAAATAAGTCATTCTGTATTTCATTTAACATGTAGTTTGGCAGGGGGTTAAGTAAAGGAAAACATAGTAATACATTGAACATGTTGAAAAATAAACCCTGTTATCTTATCAGAGTGTTCTATGGCTAAATTTAAAGGGCACCTTCAGCATTTTAATATTTCACTTTCATTAAGTTAGTGGGATGGTTGTGAAAGATACACGATTTTAAGGATGATCAAAACAGATGCTACAGATGCACAGATATCCTGGTTTTTAATCCCCAAGCTCAAAAATCACTGGATCCTACATTTCCCATAATGCTACTTGATAGTAGCTTTCATTAGAGCCTCGCTGCATGGTAAACATCCATGTCTTTAAAATTACACTGGTCCAGGCTACAATAACTGTTATGATGCCTAACCCTCAGTTATCTAAGTATTTTTACAAGTTGAGTAGCACTTGCTAAGATGTGTTAAGATGTAAGTGTCTTTATGTGTGAAATCTGAAATGTTAATGGTTTTGTTCCTTGTGCAGTGGGACCCAATGATCACCACCCTCCCAGGCCTTTACCTCGTCTCTGTGGGGGTCATCAAGCCCGTGGTCTGGCTCGCCGGCCTGACAGGCCAGGTGGTGTGTTCCACAGCCATGCTGCGCTTCATCAACCTGCTCTTCAACTGTGGCAACCTTTACCTGCTCTATCTGCTCATCTGCAAGCTGCACCAAAGGGAGAAGGTACAACTAGATGACAGACAGGGTTAAACACGAGTGGAGGGCAGCAGATCTAAAGCTTGTCCCCTGATTTTGTTTCTTCTCTTCCAGACACGCACAACCTCACGTCGAGTCCTCTCAGCGCTCTCTCTCTCCTCCTTCCCCGTGCTCTACTTCTTCAACTTCCTCTACTACACTGACGCTGGATCTACTTTCTTCATCCTCTTCACCTACCTCATGACGCTGTATGGTTGCCACAAGGCCTCGGCGCTCCTCGGCGTCTGCTCCATTCTCTTCCGCCAGACCAACATCATATGGGTGGCGTTCTGCGCGGGCACTCTGGTGGCTGCCAAGATGGATGAGGCCTGGAGGGTGGAGCATACGAAAAAAAGGGATGAGAAGTCTCCTCCGTCACAGGTCCCTCTGTCATTCAGCGGAGCAAAGAAAGTGGTGCTTTTCATGCTGGAGTTTCTCACATCTCCTAGTCATGTGAAGGCGGTGCTGCTGGTGGCCTGGCCTTACGCAGCAGTTGCGGTGGGTTTCCTTGTGTTTGTGGTGCTGAACGATGGGATCGTGGTGGGTGACAGGACAAGCCATGAGGCATGTCTAAACATCCCTCAAGTCTTTTATTTCTTCTCCTTCTCCCTCTTTTTCTCCCTCCCTGTTTCACTTTGTTACCACCGTGTGCTCCGCTTCCTGCAGGCTCTAAAAAAACAGCCTTTTTTCTTCCTCCTCGTCACCGGCCTCTGCTTCCTCCTCGTATGGAAGTTCACCTTCGTCCACAAGTACCTCCTAGCAGATAACCGCCACTTCCCCTTCTACGTGTGGAAAAGGCTTTTCCAGAAGCACGAGCTGGTGCGCTTCCTCCTTGTCCCCGCGTACGTGTTCGCAGGGTGGAACTTTCTGGACTCCTTCAAGTCACGCTCGCTCTTCTGGAGCTTGGCGTTCCTGGCATGCCTCATGGCTGCCACAGTCCCTCAGAAGCTCCTGGAGTTCAGGTACTTCATCGTTCCATACCTAATGTACCGTTTGCACATGCCCCTGCCCTCTCTTCCCAGACTCATTCTGGAGTTCCTCCTGTACACGCTGGTCAATGCCGCCACGATTTACATCTTCATCACAAAGACCTTCCACTGGCCAGACAGCACAGCTGCACAGAGGTTCATGTGGTGAACCAAAGAGGAGAAGGAGGAACTGGTGCTGGTATTAGAATGATTCAAACAGGGTGCTGGTACTACTTTACAGAAGGCTCTTTCTCTCTAAAAGACGACTCATATTTCTGTCATATTTTAGTACATCTGTAACTAAACTATGTTCAGGATATTGTCAAAGGATTGTCACAGTTTTTACTGAAAATCAATATTTCTAGTTATAACATGATAGACAGGAGTGAAAACCAAAAACCCTTCAACCATGAATCTGTTCAGTTACATGAAAATTTCAACAACAAGGATATTCATTTTTCATATATCAGTTTAAATATCGGTCTGAATTGTAATATGTTATTTTGATATGAATTTCCTGTATATAAAAGTTGTTTCTACTGTATGTAAATACATTGTGATTAAAATCCTCTACAAATTAAAAAAGATAATCATGTAATTTTGAGATCTTTTGGGGATTGACAGGATAATGCAACGTTTACTTATGACAAACTGTTTTGTACTATAAATGTAAATATGCCGCTCTGTAGTTCAGCCTTTGGAGAAATAACTGTTGACATGAGCTGTAAATACAATTAAAGAGACCAAATATGACTTAGCCATAATGTAAAACATCTTATGATAGAGATTTTTGCTTTTTGCCAGTGAAAAACACAGAAACATTTCACATAGACCTGACCCATAAACAACTTTATAACTGAGGATACACCTTTATTGCTTTTAAAAAGAAAACTTGATCAAGCCATAATTTATTTGATTGTTTTGTACCTGGTGGTTTAATTGTAATGATAATCCCATTTTTCCTTAAGTATGTTTCTCCTTTCTGTTTGCTATTTTTGTAGTGCCTGATTTGTGTGTGTGTATATGTGTATGGGGGTTTAACTGTTTTTTCTATTTACAAGATCACAAAATCAAAAATAAATGTGAAGTTTCAAACCGACCAAGACCTGATTGTTCTCAGGATTGGGATGGGATTCAAAAATGTGATTAAAATGGGCAGTCTATCATCATATCAGTTTATCACAATGTTGTCATATTTGGCCCTGTGTTTTTTGTTGGCGTTTCCACTTTTCTATTTGAGTCTGTTGTTACTCGTGTTTGTGTTGACTCATCTGTGTTCCACACTTAACTGTATACACTGTCCATCCAGCTGTATGCTGCTTTCATGTTGATACAATCCTGTGTAGAATTTGGAATAAAATGATTAATTCAGCATTAAGCCACAAGTCAAATTTATTTATTTTTTTCAAAAATGTTTCTGTTAACTTCTCAGTTTCAGACCTTGAATATTGACACAGGTGTATATAAATGTGTTTTCAGGCTGACTTAACAGATTCAGTCACTAGGAGGAGCTATAGGACAAAGCTAGATGTGCCTTTAAACAGAAAATACAATCTATTGTGAAGTAAATAAGTAACACTGCCTTTAATTTCTACACCATGATCCTCACTTTAAAGATTAAACATGATAAATCTGAGATATGCTGAAAAATCTAAGTTTTATACTTATACTACATAAAACAGCTAAATGTTTTCATGAGGCCAGTCTAGAAGACAGTTTTATTATTGTTCAAATGATCAGGTACTTTAATAACAGGGAGACAAAGAAGAGGCCCAGTCAGCCTAATCTGATAAACAGACTATGACAGTCTACAGTGTGCACTGTAATAATGACAGTAAAGCCTCTCACTATGTTTGTCGCTAATAATAATTTTAGAGTAGTCTTCATTACTCTGTGAGTGAAATCCCAATTGGGAAAAATAAAACAAGTGGTACGATGCTTGCTCTCCATCTAACTCATATCATTTCTAGGTTCCAATTACATCAAGTAGCATGGGGTCAGCTCCCGGGAGAGAATAAAGTCTAACTGGGATGATTTGGTTTCACTATTCAACCACTCTGAGCTTGTGTGAAGGAGATACAGTATGATCTATTTGCAACAGAGTGTTCAGTGTGGGAAGTGTTTGAATATACAGTATATTATTTTTTTGTGCTTTGGCTTTTACTCAACCTCCCTGACTCTCTTTTTCCCTTTTCACTGTCTCATTGATTTTTACTTTGGGAGATGATGGAAGTACAGATTAGTCTGTCTCACCATTGTATTCTGGCATTTTGAAAATTACAGCCCAATAGGATGGCACTTCCATCATTGATAGATTTGTTTTATTTCAGTATGTACTAGCAGTTTGTCTCTGTATTTTGCAGAATATCTGATTAATTACTGATTGGATGCTCACGAAATCTGGTGAAATGATGCATCTCTCCCTCTGATTTGAATGTTGCTGATTGGACCTAAAAATATAGAAGTTTTTTAATGACAAAACTTAAACTCTTGATTTTTAAATTGTGTAAATCAAACTGAAATCCCAATTAGCTTTTGCTAACAAAAGTAGTCTCAAAGTGAAATAAATAAAGAAGAAAAAAGGGTCCAGCCCATACAATCGTAACTTTTGGGCTGCATCTGGACGATCCACACAGACCTTCAAGAACAGACTAATGTTTATGTTCCTTAGAACCTTGCAGCCATGCAGAGCTGAAATAATAAGGGTTAGGGTTAGGGTTAGGGTTAGGGGGTTCATGTGGGTTGCGGTTCTGAGTGCAGCTGTTGTCTATTGTGATGGGCAGATTAATATAGTATCACTAAAACTGGTTCTAAGACTTGTTTTGAGTACTGATACTAGTTTAGATAGGGTCAATACCAAAAAAAGATAGACATCTAACGTAATGTTAGATCTCCTAGCTACCAGTATTTCCAGAAGCTCACTATTGAGCACTCAAAATCTTGTTTGTCTAAAACATTTTACAGGAGATTATGTGCAGGTTCTTGGTTTATAGAAGTTGCCAGGCAACCACCTGAGACTCCAAGAAGTTACCAATCACTGCCAAAAATTAGTTTGGTACATAACCATCTGTAAAATTGTCAAATTGTAATTTTTGAGACTGTATTTTGCTCATTCTGACTTGTGGATTATAGCTTGGATGTGTTGTGTGCACAGGAGGTGCTACATTAATTACAGTTACATCTGTCATTGATTTTTTTCAGAATAAAATTACATCATTTGTTAGAGAAACATGTTTTCCGTCTATTTGTCCTTTCTCTATTTATGTGTGTCCTCACAAACCCACACACACACACACACACAGACACACACACACACACACACACACACACACACAGTACTGCATAACACCAAAGCACCTTTTTGTACATCTTGTCTTTAGACTTTTACCTGAAGCAGAGTCAGAGGCTCTGAGCAATTAATTAGAAAGAGGAGCCTCAAGAAAGAGACATTTGTTTTTCTGGAGCCAAAGGTGAGGACATGACAACAAAGAAAGACACTGATATATATCTGTTTTTTAATGTAATCAGTGTTTGCTCTTTAAAATCACTCGCTGAGGTTACATAAAAGTTACAAGGGCAAAAAATAATTAGGGTGTGAAAGAATGAAGGTGGAAGAGAGGAAGAGGAGGTAGGAAATAAAATAAAAAAACGGATATTTGCAAGCACAATATGACAGGATGCTGGATTGGTATTGCATAATAGGCAACAATAATTAAGGTTCAGATTTAGACAAACAGACTTTGATCTATAGATAAAAAATTTTAGGAGATATCCATGATTTGACTAAAAACGGTGCGACCACCATTACCAGGTCATTAAATACCTTAAAATATGACATGTGCACTGAAGCTCTATAGAACAAATGTGTGTGTAGTTTATTAGCCTTGCTGTCTGGATAAACAATATGCTGCCTCTAACTGTCAGTGGCATTTTTTCAAGGCAAGGCGCATGCCATTCCTGATAATTATTATCACCCTACAGTGGGTGGTTACAACAGAGACCTTTTCATTTTCCACTCTGCCTCCTCTGCTGGGAGCACTGGGCTCCACAGAATAAAATGTCTCTTTTATAAGAAGTCATGATCATCTCAAGGCATTTTTTTAATATTTTCAAAAATTTGTATTAAAAACTTGTCTTTTTTTCATAATTTTTTTTTTAAGTGAAAATGGATCTTTACAGTCATCCCCACATCATCCTTATAAATACTTTTCATTCCCAATCCACCCCAAAAACCCCAAACCACCCTCCTCCCATCCCCTTCCACCAACCCCCAAACTCACCCCACCCAAGCCCATCCACCTCCACCTCCACACACACATACACACACACACACATGCACGCACACAGACCAACACAGAATCAAACTTTTCAACACAGCTCTTTAAACCCACAGCATTATTTGACTGATACAATGCAAAATGAAATCCTCCTCTACAAACAAGCTACCTACTTACTTACTTACCCTCAGACTGTATATATTATAATCCTTTATCCCTGAAACAATACATTAAGTGTCTAAGAAAAACAGGAGCAGTTACCTTGAAATAAGAAATAATGCAAGACTGCTCCAAATCATAATGTTAACTTTCACTAGGCTAATGTTCCCTCTAATCAATTAAACCCTAACCCTAACCCTTTCCACAATGTCAGTCTCTTCCCTGTAGGTCAAAGAGTAAAAATGTCAATGTGTGTGTGGAGTCAGCGAAGCAATAGTGATGTCAGCGCTGTTGATTGTTCTCTAACTCCTCCGACACTCTAGACCCTGTCACTTAACATCAGTCAGCTTCCTACACACACACACACACGTGACATCCACATGTCAACACACATACATGGATTCGCATTCACATGTAGAAAAGAGGAGAGAGGAAAGGGGAGAGTGGAGAGACTCACTTGCAGACGCCTTCATGTGTGGCTGGAGAGTCTGAAAACACTGCCACCAACGTTCTGCATATGCGTCAGAAATTCAACCGATTCGCCAATGACCTCCTGCCTTCTCTTCCACACACACACACACACACACACACACACACACACACACACACACACACACACACACACACACACACACACACACCAAAAAACTTGCACGCCAATGAGGCTCCTGGCACCCCATGCATCTGCCTCCTGTCTCACTGCATAATGCATTGCTAGCTGAGGTGTAAACACACACTCAACATGAGCACACTTAAATACAATCAGAGCCACACAGAAACGCTTAGTTGCAATGCATAATATATCAAACCAGGTTAGCTAGGACAAGTGGCCTCATATGTACTGCTAATTGAGACAAAGGCAAGGTTTTTGTGTGTGTGTGTGTGTGTGTGTGTGTCTGTGTGGTATACTCATTAAACGCAGCAAGCACAATAAAAAACATTAGTCAACTGAATGGCCAAGATGGCATTTAGTCTCATTTAGCCCTGTTGTTGCTCTTATGTTAGACTAATGAAGAAGCACGGTCTGTGTTGTGACTCTTTTTCTTTGTGTTTAATTTGATTAATTTCAAACTAAGCAGAAATGGGAAGAGACCCGATGGAGTTGAAGAATCTGTTAGTGAGAACTAAGCAGTATTTCTGTTTATCATTATTATTACTAACTTAACTATCTATAAGCTTTGTTTTCTCATGGTCAGGTCTTCATTTTCTCATTCTGTGATTATGATCCAAAAGCAGATTATTGGTTCTGACAGTAAATTGCTTTCTTAAGATCTCGGCTAATTAGTCAAGTGATTGCAGTTGGAACAGTACAGGTAAACATTTGAGTAATTTTAGAGTAATTTCAAAGTGATTTGCAGTGGGGCCAATATCGATACTACTACCTCTACTTGTTTTAATTAAAGGCTGCTTAAGTAATGCCATAGGGTGTGTCATTAATGAGGTAAATGCATCATAACCGATTTAATTCTGACATTTTTATGGCCACTAAGAGATGTAGCAAAGATGAGTCTCCTACTATTAAGCAATACCTTTATTTAGAATCATTAAGAAGAAATGTGTTTATTATGTGAACTATCTGAACTACACACAATAGTACAGAAGCAGATAGTACATGCACTAAGAAGAGTGTTCATGGGATCATGTATTATATCCTTTTTTTGTTATCAATCTTATATGACGTTAGTAACAATACTTAAACAAGATCACTACAGTATCAGTACTATTATAGCATCAATAGTATTGATACTGTAGTGATCGGTCTGCCCCTGATGGACAGGCCCAATGCTCACTGAACAAAACTGACAAAGCACAGGCTTCATGGATGTCTTATTCAGTACATTATTTAATGTATGAACATCACAAAACAATCGAGAGTTTATTTGTTTTGCACAGAGGCAGCAAAAGACACTAAATTCAAAGGGCATAAGTGCATTAGAACAACATTTAAAGGGCGCTCCACTGATTTTACACATAAAAAACTGATTACTCTCCAAGTTTGAAAAGACAGCATTCGGGATTTGTTGCAGAAAGTTTGTATGACAAAACAAAAGCACTAGTTTGCATTATGGGAAAGGATGGGAGCAAGAGTCTTTGGAGTTTGACATATATTAGATTAAAAGTTGCGAAAACAGGGTCTCTGCAGCATTGATTTTGAACCAATTAAATTAGAATAAATACCCCACGGAAGATGGAAATAAAGTAATAGATGTTAGCAAGTGCTACACTGCACATGCCTGTACTTTTAACAAAAGCAGAAATGTAATTAAACTATAACTTATTTGTTTTATGATACAGATCCTTTTTAAAAGTTACATAATGGTCTCAATACATGAACCTGAGCACACCAGCGACGTGCCGTCTCCTAGCACCTTTAAAGAAACAATTACAGCACATGAGAAAATATTCTATTTATATGAAAATGGTGGGAGTTCAGTGGGCAGAGTGGCCAAAACATGTGTTTTGTATTATTAACGGCATACAGTAATTATGCAACCTGCCCACATTCATTTCACAGTTTCTGGCTTGCTGTCTGTGAAAGTTTAACTTTGTTGTGAGGGATTGTGTGTGAGCGTATGTGGTGATTGGCGAACAAAGACCAGATGTCACCTTCAGGTTTAGAAGTTGTTACTCTGCATTTAGAGATGCGCCAACCACCTGCGTATTCTTTTCTTTTCTCTTTTTCTTTTGTTTTTTAAATTTCTGGGGAATATTCAAATGAGTTCCAACTTTAGCCCTGTCTCAGTGGCAGGTTGCTAAGCTACAGACTGTGTCAGGAAGTGACAGGCAAACATAATTACGACCCTGGTTGACAGACATGGTGTTCATTAGTCTTACTCAAGCATTAAGACTTCAAGTCTTTTTAAAGGACGAAATCCTCACACGACCTTTTCACTCAAGTAATTACCACATAATCATTTGGTTAATAAGTATTTAAACAATTAAGGGGCAGATGAATCATTGTTCAGTACAGTATGGATGGTATGACGTAAAAGCTTGAAATTGTGCATTTTTTCTTGCATTTTGAGCACATACTTGGGCATTGTGGTATGACGCATTCCACCTTCATATTATTACGACTAATGGGTGCACAAATAAGAAAAAATTGGATAATGAAATCATAATTAAATTTGCCTATTGTGCTGCTCTCCAGGAAGCTTGCCTTGAATCCATAGCCTTGATGTAGTGCTCTATTGCTGTTAATGAGCAGTCTTATTCCTCTGTGGTATGTGTGTGTTTGTGCATGGATGTTGTGTCTTTGTCCGCGCAGTGTAAGTCAGTTTGTTACCATACTCGCTCTCTCTCTCCCTCACTCCTTCTCTGCTGGCATTGCATTAGATGTTGATTGACAGTGATATTAGCACCTTTCTCTCACTCTGCCTCTCTTCACCCCTCAATCAATCCACCCATCTCCTCCCTTGGCCACAAGGGACGCTGGGAAAATAAAGCTATTTATAGCCACCTGAGGCTTGCACGAGGCTCTCCCGTTTGTGCGGAGAGTGAGAGAGAGAGAGAGAGAGAGAGAGAGAGAGAGAGAGAGAGAGAGAGAGAGAGAGAAATCACCTTCATGTTACAAACACACAATGCATACAATATGGCATATTGTTCATGTGGCTGTCCTCTGCCTTTTAAATTTCACACTTGTATATTTAGCAAACGTTAGCTTAAGATGCTATTATTATAATCATGGATATAATCTGGATTCATTTTAAAGTTGTCAGTTATGTGCCAATACCCAAATCTTTTGCCCTAAAATTGTCTTTCCTTTGCCACTAAAGAGCTCATGCCAATTGTAAAGGTCAAGCTAGTGGCCACAATGCAAAAAAAGTCCAAAAACAAAAAACCCTGAATGTCAAAATGCAGCAAGAAATAAAAAACACAGGATGAATGTGAATGCAACAAAAAAACCAACCAATTTAACATGGCAGGCCTATAATAATGTTGTACTCATGACTAGGACTGCAACTAGTGATTGTTTTCGTTATTGATTAATAGGTAAGTTGTTTGGTTCATAAAATGCCAGAAAAAAAAGAAAAAAAACGGTTCACAACCCAGTTTATTGCCATACAGGACTTATGAAACCAGCAAATATTCACTTTAAAAGCTGGAAACTCAGAAATGACTCAAAATTATTAATTAATTAATTATCAGAATAGTTGCTTATTAGTTTAATAGTTAGCAACTAATTGATTAAAGTGTACATACAATGCTTTTTGTGGTTTTCTGTTCATATACTGTTATGATGTTGGATATCTATGTTAAACATGGTCAAATTTCCAAAACATGCAAAAAACAAAAGTAAGCTTTCACCAAAAAAAAATCCCCCCACCCCAGTTTATTCCCTGAGCATACAGACTCTTCTTAGCCTCTTTCTCTTTCACTGTAAATCACAGCTAAAGTGCATTTGGGTATGAAATCTTTCACAGAGCAAAACAATAAAAGCCAGTAAAAATTACAACAATATGTACCTACCTACTGGTACAATAAACATTTACCAGAGAGTAAATACAGAGTAGCTCCAGGGAGACATATGTGGGCAAAGGCTGGTTCCTACAAGCTCTTTACCTCAGATCTCCAGAGCCTTGTCCCCTGGAAAGGAATTGGATTCATGTAAATTTGCTTTAAGCAGCCTTTTAAAAAATAGATTAGTCTAACAATGACAAAGTAAGCTTTTTGCAGGTATTACATTTCTACATGTCTGTCAAATCACAATAAGTGCCATCAAAGGTCTCGTTATAGATACATTGGACATGATTGCTATATGGAATAGCATATCTCAGGGCTGAGATAGGTGAGCATCATCATTCTAATCCTAACAATGTCTTATTCAGAGTGTTAAAGTCATTTTAACACTTGTTATTTTTGTAGCTGGATGCTGCACAGTATGACATATTCATTGAAGCAGGTTGCAAGGACATATATTGCACTCTCTATGCATTTTTAGCCCACATAAAAAGCTGAATAAAAGCTTCATGCACATTTAGGAGCCCAGCTGTGCATTTTAAAAGGCTACCCTATGGAATGAAGGACCCTTTTTGTGGACCCATTTGGAGCTGCACAGCTGCAGAAATGCCAGGAAATAACAAAGTAAGCAAATCTTAGCCAGTCCCTTCCATATACATCTATGTTTTCTCTTTTAGCTTAATCAGGAGGAGGAATGTGCAAGTGTCCAGGTGGTCAACCAACACCCACCAGTAGGACAACACATTATGTGTGGGGTGCTGGCCTGTAAAGTAAGTTTCCATTTTTGTCAGTTAATTCATCTCTTCCAAAGAAAGACCGTACTCCAATCTGTATTCAAGGTGGCACAGCCTGTGCTGAAAGGACAAAAGCCTGACTTTCTGGTTGACCTGGAGGGGGTCAACAGAATGAGGCTGGAAATGGCCAAAACATTGATGAGTCACGTATGAATGTGATGGTCTTGCATATATAAGTATACTGAAGGTTCGCTAACTATATCTGTAACAGATTCCCTGATCTCTGCCACTCCTGTGGTGCGAAAAACAGGAACCAGTGGACAGACCCACACTCACTGGGTAAGATAACATAGCTTTGCTCCACATAAAGAGACTTCATTTTCACTTATCCTAATGTGTATTTGATGGTTTTTAGATTAAATGCACAGCATGTGGCTGCTAGGATTTGTGTGGGCCACTGAAAAAGAATATGTTTGCCCTAGATGTTGCATAATTGATTTTGTAAATAAGTACGTGTGCATTAAACTACTAAATGAAGACCTCACAGCAAATGTTTAGAATAGGAATGGGCAATATTATCCATCTCAAGAGTGTTCATTTCTTTTTGACTGCACTAAAAGTAAAAGTCATCAGGAAGAGAATATAGCCCAAACATCCACTGATTATAGTTAATTATTTTACCCTAAATTTAAGCACACATTGTAATCTCTAATCTTCTCAAAATGTTGAAAGTGGGCTTGTGCAACACCTCATTGGTCTAGCACAATGCACCATAAGTTTGGCGGGGCCTGGTGGGGTGTTTTTGTTTTGAAGAAAATAAAAGAGTATACTAATGTATTTGGATTGGAAGAATATTTCATTCAATACCACATCTGAGACAGACACCATTTATGATGCCTATATAAAAAGGTACAATTTTCCATGTTAAGAGGTAACAGGTTGGGTGGATGGCTAGATAGGTGGCAAAAAGTGTACGCTGTCGCATGTAAAATATGGAAAACTCATGTCCTTGTTCATATCTTCAGATCAAATTTTATGACTATTTTACAAACTTCCATAAGACTGTTGCTACAAAATAAGGACCCAACAAAGACTGAAGAGAAAACCAGGACATAAATACTAACTGAAGTGACGAGGAGATGGAGTACAGGTGGGAAGATGGGCAGAGAAGCTCAGGAGAGGGGAGTGAGAGCACACAGGGAGCTGACTGGCTGGGAGAAACACAGAGAATAGAGCAGGGCTAATGAAGGCTGATGCAGGGCAGGTGTGTAGGTGTGTAGATAGACACAGACACAGGAAGGAAAACAACGGAAAATGCAAAAATCAGAAAACACAATACCTCTTTACAAAAAACCAACATATGTCAACCTGTCCAAGAATATAAATTGAAGTGCACAACAACATAAGCTGAATAGTAATGTCAGACAGTTTTTTAAATATACAACCCATGTACATGTGATTTGACCCTTTTCTTGTCTAATTCTCCAGTTTCCCCAGAGCAGATGCAGATTAAGACACCATACCTTTTTTTTTCAACTTTTTTTTACCATTTTACCATCAAGAAACATATTAAAAAAATACTGTGTTTGGTGGTCTTTAAAAAATATTTGAAGATTTGATAGTTTGAGGAATTAAGGACATTTACATCAAGAGAAAATAAATCTAGTTTGGACAGAATATGGACACACACACACACACACACACACACACACACACACACACACACACACACAAAGACTCTCCATCATCCTCCCCGTCTAACAGATCCCTGTCTGTAAATAAATAATAAACAGCGGTTTCATTTTTGCTCATATGAAACTCTTCCCTCATGCTGTCCTATCACAACACGCCTGTTCAAACTTCATTTGAGCTTCCATTTCGCTTCATTTCAGACAAGCAATCCACAATTTCAGGCTTGAGTTTTTTACATTTTTTTTTTAGCGGGGGCCAAATGTGAAGCCGACTGAACAAATTTGTTTTGCAAATATATGCAAATATGGATCTGTAATGAGGCAAATTTATCAGCCAATTTTGTCCGCTCTCTAAATTTGTTATCGCGTTTATGAAGGGGAAAAACTGACAGGGCCAACACCTGACATCTATCTAATATACACAAGAGGGTTGATGGTGATTGATTGGGTCCTCTGTAGACAGCAGGACAGTGGGTGCATACTTGATTGCATCTGCCTCTGTCACAATCAGCCATTTAGACATATTTATAAGGGATGCCTTACTTTAATTTGCCTGAAACTAAGCCATCAATTCCTGTAAAGTCAAAGTCTGTTATAGGAGTTGCAGGAACACAGCTTTTGATAACTTAGAGATTTCACCCCAATGTATTAAACATGTAATCAGAGCATTCAAAACTGAAAATATACCAGTTAATACACACATGCATTGTATATAAGTATAGTCTACTCTGAAGTTTCCCTGTTGACAACATCGTGTTACATGGGGAGATAATTGGCAACAAATCCATATGTTGTTGACTCTGCATCTTCCTCACTGCTTACCAGAGTGACAACCTGATGGTGACAGCAACTCAACACACAGCGTACTAAGGGACATTACATGTTTGTTATTAAGCTTGAAACAGATGCACAGTGAGTGGGAGTTTGCAGGAATGGCGCTAATTGTGGCAAACATACGGCAGGTGAATACTAATGAAGTTACCGTATAAACTGCAGCTCGCGTGGATGCATACGATGGTTCGTGTGTGAAAATGTATGCATATGTTCCATAATGAGATGGAGGCAGAGTGTAGGAAGTTTCACAGGAAGGTCTTTTATCAGCCATGTGGTGTTTTGCTATGGCAGCAAGTCTGCTCATTAACAAAAAGTCAATAAAGTTGTGGTAATACTTTCATGTGACTGTAAGCTGATGTCTTATTATTTTTAAATGCAAGTGGCAAAAAAAGAAGAAAACTCCCTCCATCCATGCAACGACTAAACCTCAAGGACTCCATTAAACTAATGGTTCCCTAATACTTTGGTTTTAAATACTCAAAGAGGTGACTGTTTGGAAGACAAGCAAGGAAACTGAGGTCATTTGCACATAAAATAGAGGGACTGGTGTATGTTAGTTGTCTACTTTAATTAATATAGTAATTTAGTATTTTTATTCTGTTCTAATATAGATGTGTATGTGCTGCATTTAAAGGAACAGTTCTACATTTTGGCTCATTCACTTTCTTGCCATGAGTTAGTTCAGATGAGAAGATCAACAGGTGGTATCAATCTTCTAAAGGCAGTGACTGAGCATATTAAAGTTTTAAGTAACCAAAAACGTTGATTAACCTCTCCCAGTGAGCAGTAGGAAGGATGTTCACTTGTGCAGCATGACTATCTAACCCTACTGTCAGCCAGAGTGGCAGAAGTGAGACAAAATAACCTAAAATTTTGACAGTTTTCATTTGAAAAGAGAAAACAAGTTGGATCATGACTGTCAAAAAGTCAGGAATCTCAGCACTTGCCAAACGGCTTGCTGGGTTATTGAGAGCTGATGAAGAGCCCTATCAACCCCCCACAGAAAAACACTACCTATTTTGGTATTTTTGTGTCACGGGGTTACTAATTGCCTCTTGAAACAGGTGTTAATTAATTGCAGAGATAAAAACTGAGAAATAATTCTAAATTGTGTATTTTAGGAAACAGACAGTAGTAAATCAGACTGATTCAAAGAAACAGAAAGATGCACCAGTGACAGTTTGAGATGAATCAATGTGACATGTTCATCATGTTCTGGAGTATAGCATGTAGTGGTATACTCAATGCCAGTGGTCCTGTGTCCATGTTGTTTTGTGTCTTAATGTCCTGTCCTAAGGGGATAAAAGACACATATGAAAAACAATGAAAAAATAACACTCAATTTTGTGTTTTATATGAATATTTATTTAAAAATCCATAGTTCAATACAGAAATAGTCATCTATTATATGTATTATCAGACAATCAGTACTTCAGCCATGCTTTCTCTGATTAATCACGGTTTCAAAAAAGTACAAGATTTTTTTTTTCCATATTTGAACTTGTGCAAAGAAAAATACACTAGAAAGCAATAAAAACACTGACACAAAATAGATAACGATTAATTCCTTAAACAATTCATTTTTCTGAAGAAGGCATCGCACAATTCCAAGAAAATCATTGAGAGATTTAAGGCCATTTTGTACAGTTAATTTTTCATATAGATTTTTATATTTCAAAACACTCAGTTTTTAACAAAAGGAACTGGTGCATCCTTTGTAAAACTGTACATGCAAACATAGTGCACATTGTTAAGAAGATATGACGAGCATACAATATATTATTTGGATAGCTTTAGTAAACAAAGATCTTATGTGTGTTAACGCCTCACGTAGTCTATTAAAACACTATAAAAGGCGCCTCAGAGGCAATCACACACACTCGCACACACACACGTACAAAGTAGACCTATATCAAACACATGCATGCACACACACACACACACACACATGCGCACACACTCGCAGCTTCATGGGGCTAGACAAAGTTAGTGAGCTGTTGCACTATGATTACAAAGTAAATAATAATAATAATAATCACACAAAACAACTGGCAGCTATGACTATGGCAAAAAATGATGTGTATGTCTGTGTGTATGGAAGTAAAGAAAGGCCAAAAAAACCAAATATTTTTATAAGAGAAAATTAAACACCACTGATATTGTAGCACTGAAATATTTTGCTTGACAAATCCAGGTATCAAGCTCAATTTCTGTAACTTGTTGTTTTGACCAGACTTTTTTTTTTATCTTAAAATGGCCAATTAAATTTGAGCAACTTGAATACATTATTTGAACAGGCTTATTGGACAATGTTATTTTGTGGATCTAAATTTGTGAACTCATACAAAAACATAAAAGAAAAAAAGAAAAACAGAAGAATCCTATACATTCAGATAGATGGTTTTCATGGAAAAACATCATAAATTATAAAAAAAAACATAAAAAAATAAATTCTTACAGCCTCTTTTTACTTCCATACAGTGTCCTGCCCTTGCTAACAAGTCTTGTCATGGAAATCTAATAGCAAGAGTTGCATGTTTCTACCCTGAAAGAATTTGCTGAAGAACACACAACTAGGAACAGGAGGTAGGTTGCCATTCCGTTAGCATGAAAGGCTAATCTTGTAGCATCTCCTCTGCTAAACACTAGAATCCTGGGACATAATCTGGCCAAGCATTTACTAAGGACAAATCTGTCAAGAAAATGTCATGTCAATGTTTTTGCTGCAATTGTTTGGAGCAACGTGAAAGTTGGCAGAAAAGGGAATATATTTACTTTCATCTCTCCCTTCGTGTCAAATTGTTTCTAGTCAGTTGTGAGACAATGTATCTATTGAAAAAAAGATCATATTCTTATTTTTAGAAATAAAAAGTTAAATTCATGAGCAATGTAATGCACTGTACTACAACTTTTCTTGGTCATGTCAAACCGCTAGCTCAAGGTTTCATGCTACGGTAATGTTTGCTAACGTTAGCAAACTTTACATATATTGCTTTATAACTTAGTCAGTTTGCTGGCTTCATTACTCTTTGTGACTACCTGTGCTAATTTAAACCATTTAAAAGAAAAATAAATGAGTAATAGACAATAATTTTCCTTAAATGTAATTCTGTAATTGTGTTTTTTTCCCTACAGTGGCTGCTGTTCAGAAAAAGTTACATAAACCTTTTTAATGGATGTTTTGTGTTTTCACCATGACCAGAACATTAGCTTTTCAACCTGCCACAATATAATAAAGGAATCTTCTGATACAGTAATTTGTGTCCATCAGAGGGGATTTTTTTCTGAATTGTAACCAAGGACTAACATCAAAAATGTAGCTGAATGCAAGCAGATAATCCCAAATCACATCTCTGCCTTTCCAATCAGTAATAGCTATAATAAAGCCAATTCTGACCCCTGCACTGTTGGATATCTGGTTTAGAGAATGTGAGTTTTACAGTATATCTGCTGAGACAGTAATGAGATCCTTATTTGACCTTCAGTCCTAATGATGTGTCCAGCTATGCTTTGAATGCAGTGGGTGGTTGCAAGAGTGAGATTACTCCTACTAAGCAAAGACACACACACACACACACATACACATACATATCATGGGGAGGTTATGTGGAAAGAAAGATGAACATGGGAATGTCAAGCTTTAACTGTTTCTAAACTATTGAAGGCAGTAGGATATTTAAAACAAATTATTCTGAGTTGAAGCTGAGCAACAAGTACATTTTTTCACTGCTGAAAATTCAGGGTGTAAACCAACCAGGTTAATACAGATTCAAATTAGGATCCATAGCTTATATACCATTTTTAAATGTTTGTACAAAAGGTAAAAGACAATGTAAGATCCAAACATTGTGATTTTAGATGTAGAATTCTTCTCTGTTACACTGCACAATGGAACAATAATGGAACATAGTAAAAACTGTGTGATTAGTTAAGCTTGAGGCTTAAACCTTGATAACAGGGTCATATTATTAACCTGCTCCAGGACTGCAGGGCAAACATTAACTGTGTCCCTCTCATGCAAAATGATCAGTAGTATAAACAGAATATACTGCTTGTTATTGTTACTTGCAGAACACAATATTCCTGTAATTATTTATATTTGGAAAGTTAATGAATTATTTAGGTAGTCCCTGTTGTGTAATCACTATTGATCCTATTGGATTTTCTGTGGTAACCAGATCTGTAAAAATGGAGTGAAACACCTGGAAACATCTGCTCCATTATAAACAAGTGCTTATAACATAAGATTTGGTCATATGAAGCATAACTTGAGCAAAATCATAGCTTTAAAGTACTTAAGAGTGTTCATACAAAAAAAAACATCACTTCAATAATAAAATATCCTTTCACATTTTTTGGTGCTTGCTATCCAATGTTAAAATGTTTTTTTTTAAGACTTTTGAAACATTCCATGTAATGTTTTGACATAGACATCATTTTTTCACAGCACGCAAATTTCACTCACACACAAACACATTTTTAACTTCATTGCAACACTTCAGTCTTTCCACATTCATGACAGAAACGGCTCTCTTTCATTCATTAGACGGTTTTAGAAACGATCATTCGATGTTATTGGAAACTTGTCGGAAAAATTGTCAAGCGACTGACGGGAATCACGCGAATCATCCTTTTACACATGATTGGCACATATAAATACACACATCATAAAAACAAACATATAAAAAGCTATATCAAAGCTAAAAGGTGCAATAAAAATATACACACCCAAAACAAAATTGGAACAAAAAAAAGAAAAGAAAAAAAAGCCAACATAGGGAAAGTGTGTTTTTCTCTGCATTTTTGACCTCTGGGCTCTATATGCTCAAACTGTATTAAGTTTGAGAGCAGCTGCTGTCGTTTTTAACATGGGCAGGGATGTGGTGTTACAGTACACGACACAATGAGACAAAACCCCTGGGCATGTGGGCATCCTATTGCCAAGGCAGTTTGGAGGAGAAGAGACAGAAAGAGAGAGAGAGAGAAAGAGAGAATGATAGTAGCTATTTTTCCATTCAACAGTTAAATTTGAAATAAATAAATCAATCAATCAATCAATGAAGAAATAGAATGATTTGAATCATCTTAGCAAAGAAATCAGCTTTCTAAAAGTAAAATTAGCTCTTAAATGATTGCAAAAGTTGCCCATATTTCATGGTTTCACCTGTAGATATCACACATTATTATTAATAATAATAATACATTTTTTGAAGGTATCACAGTATGCATGAAGACAACTTTTCTTTAAAATTGGAAATGACATATTTTATATTTCAGAATGCCAAAATATTTATCAAGTCAACCAAATAAAAAGATATAAGATGTTTTTTTGTGTGTTCACTTCATGTATAAGAACTTGTTAAAAAGGGGAAATAAAGAGTGGTTGCATGGAAACACAGCTATTAGATGTGATAGGAGCGAGAAGATGAGAGCGACTGAGAGAGAGAGAGAGAGAGAGAGAGGGGAAGGAAAGCTTCATAAGAAGGCAGATAGACACAGACAGACCTCTGGGGCCTGAGAGCAGTGCAGACAAACAAACAGGGTTAAGTAACAAATGGAGATACAGGCACTCACCCCCTACAGACAGACAGACAGGTAGACAGACAGACAGACAGACAGATGGTTCGAAGAGGTAGTGCAGGGCCACTATCGTATGCATGCACTTGACTGAGGCTACACTCATGCAAAAGGTTAATACAAACACCAGAATACAGTACGGTACGGTACAGCACGGTACGGTACGGTACAGAAGGGCTACCAGGACCTGCACTGCTGCTACCTGACGCACATGCCAGGAAAGAGAGAGAGAGAGAGAGAGAAAGAGGGATAGAGAGACAGAGATAGAAAGAGAGAGAGTATTACAAGCTTTATATTGAAACTATGTGTATATAAAAGTATCAACAGTAAAAATCCTTGTTAGCATTTACTGTAAACAATGAGTGAGTTGGAGAGAGAGAGATAGAAAGAGAGACAGAAAGAAAGAAGTTACATATGTCCAGTTATTTACAGGAAAAGTTAAGTGTTCATTTAAGATCAAGTGATTCCTTAGTTTTTGTCTGGAGACATTCTCTTTACCGTGTTTTCAAAAATCAAACAAACAAACAAAAATAAAAACAGTTCCTTCATTCTTTCTTCGTTCCAGGTTGAATCCAGACTCACCAAAGCCTGTCCGGGTTTTCCCCAGGCTTCACAAAAATTCCAGACAGTAACGGGAATGCTTGACAGTGGAAGTAAACAGACTCTCATTGGCTTTTCCTGTCCTCAAAAGCGTCACTCTCCTGGCCCGGCATGCAGCTTCCTGAACACGAGAAAGACCACCGTGATCCATGACGCCAAGGCTAGAGAGTGGCTTTAAGGAGATGGAAGTATTTTTTATGCTTTTAAAGTCAGCTCAGCAAACCTCTGGACTCCAAAACCCTTCTCCTGCTTGCTCCTCATATCTGGGTTTGGAGGGGTTGCCCCGGTGGCGTGTAGGGAGGCGGTGCCGGCGATGGCTTGATACCGCGGGTTCTCATGTAGGAGAGGAACTGGTCGGGGATCTCGGCCAAAACGTCTTTGGCAAGCCGGGCCATGCTCAGGATGTGGTTTCCCGTTCGGTCGATGTAGTCTCTGAATGGGACAAACTGAGGAGAAGGAGAGGCAAGAAACACGAGTTAAAGTGACTCCAAGAACTCAGGAACACACCACTAACCAACTACATGTTGTGGAGATACAGGCTCTATTTAAACCCCTTATCAGAAGCACATCCACTGTGACATATTTCCCCACTGTATCTTGTTACCATAAATTTGTGTCAGTCATGATGAGGCCTGAACCTAAAAGCCTTTTGTCTTGTAATGCTAAAAGTGACATTAAATACAGTTACAAAATATGAATAATGAAATATCATTATTGTCCAAGCATACTGTGTACGCAAAGTAGGCTTGATATTAGAATGAAATAACATTAAACTTAAACTTTAAATTAAACTTTTAAATACTAGTGCTAACTAGCGCTACAATACAAGAACAATGGTGTTTCTTTATTGCCATGCCTTCAACATGGGTCACCAAACATGGGTCACCAAACGGGGGTCACCAATCGAGATGGAAGCTGAAACTTTTTGCCTGGAAGAGATTAGCTTTAACCTCAAGTTTTTACCACAATGTAAAGAAAAGGTGTATTTAAGGGCTTTAAGTGTTGCTGTTTGAAAATGAGTCAGCTGGAAACATTGAAATCCGTCGTATAAAATCTGACAGAGAAAGGTGTCATTTCAACAAGCAAAGTGGTGGTCATCAGCGATTATCCCTTTTGTCTACCTCAGTCTGAAATCAAGACTACTAAAATGACAAGTGGAGAGACAGGTGGTTTGGAGTACAGATGTAAGAGTAAAGATGTACAGTAAAACAAGGAAGAAGACAAGTGAGAAAGAAAAAGATTAATAGCAGAGGGCTGAGGGTGAAATGCATGACAGCATGAAAAATGGGAAAATCAAGGAGAGAGGACAGAAATTCAAAGAAATAATTACAATTTTATAATATATAACTAATCCCCCAAGTTGCTCTGTTCACTACTTTAAGAAGTAGAAACTCTTGTGAACTGCCGATTGATTTTGTAAACTGTACTGTAGATCACAAATTGGGGCTGCTACAGATTTTTGGCTGAAAGGAAACTGGTGTCTGGTTGCCTGGCGCACAGGGATGGGTGAGATTCAAACTTTCTGCTAAACAGCAGCATTTGAAAGAGAATCTGATCCCCGAGGCGAGCAGCAAATGTAGATAAAAGGAATGTTCAAATTAATGATGTCATGTTTTCACAGAGATGTTTAGTTCACTGATGCCATTTGGGGCTGCTGATGTGTGAAATTGCACTTAAATTGCTTTAAGACAGAAAGAAGAGATGGATCCAGCAACAAGACACATCCATGCTTTGGCTCAAATTATTAGTGGCATCCAATATTAGGCTGAACCTGTGCAGGTTCAAATAGATAATTAAACAGTAATCGTTTAGAGATCAACTTCCTGGTTCAACTTTTGACACATTTTCCACAGTTTTCTTATGAAAGCTTCACATTTTATTGATTTGATGATGTCATGTTCTTAGATCTTAGCAACCATCTTAGCAACCAGCCCCCCAGATCTTACTTTGCCCTATGAACAGAACTATAAAAAATTAGACTCAAGTTACAATAAAACAGCAACTTTCCTTTGTTATCACAGTTTTACATTTTAACACAACAAATATGTACATTACATTTAGTGACTGTGTATGCTATAAATATAATTTTTGGCACATAATAGCTGGCTGAATGCACTAGTGGTCATCAGAGGTACTGCACCAGCCATAGTTTGCTTGTGAGTGCCACTTCACAAGTTCTGAAGTAACATTTTTTATCAACATTAATATCAAGGTCTTGCTGAAGAGCCCCTGGACACATTGACTTCTTTAACCATCTTTAACCACCCTGATGCAACTCATTATTTACATCTGAAGGTCCCTGCCTCCTTCACCATCCTAATGTGCCTGCTTTGAGCAGATTACATAAATGTGAGCGCATGTCAGTTGTAATGGTGAAGTCTAATGTAACAAACCTTCTCAGGTAGAAAATATTACTGAACTAAATGATATGAGACACTTTCATTTAATTAATGAGCTGTTGTCACTCACAATCACAAGATCATATGAGATGCCAATTTGTGTATGAAACCCTTGCTGTGAAATGTAAACTTCACAGTGTCACCAGAGGTTATAAACTTGTTGGTAATGAGAGCCTGTAGGCAGAGCTGCTGTAATGTTCCACTACTGAAACTTACTTAACACCATCTCCTGATCTTTTCTGCATAGATCACCTGTGTGTGTGTGTATGTGTGTTTGTGTGTACTGAATCTTGTTAGAAAGCCCACTAATGAGCGTGCCTCCCTCATCCACGTGGGCTGAAGGAGGGTGCGAAGGAGTGTGATATGACAGTGGCGGTAAAAAGGTCATGGAGGAGAAAAACGTGACTTTGCTGCATCTCAACTAAACAAAAGGCTGCCACTTAATGTTTGCATTTAATCTCTTTGCCTTGATACCAGACATTGGCATAAGTATGAAGAGTAAGACTGTGGGTTGATTCAGCTGAGGGTCTCCTTTCATCTACTTTAATGAGAAAGAGAAACTGAATAAAAGACACAGCAGCAGAGATCTGGCAGACCCTTCACAGCTCATGTGAAGTGCATTAGTGTGTGTCGGTCTTGCCATCTGTGGTCTGGTGTACCACAGGGTCGAGGTGATCAGGTGTCTGTCTGCATGGACAGAGTTGGACAAGGCTCAGGTACTCTCTAGATACTCACCTTGAAAAATAAAGTGACGAAGATTGCACACAGCACTTCCACAGTCTGTTAATTTGTCATTTGTCATTTTTGGAGATAAATGTCTCCTGAAGCTGTTGAACATGAATTCATCCTCACTGAATGGATTTGGATACTAGTCACTTAGTTGGAATCAATGGGGAAATCTTTAAAAATCAGGTCCTCAATATTAGTAATACTACCATTTAAAAAAAAGGCTACATAACTATAACAAATGGGCTCTACTGGATTTTATATCACTCAAAAAAAGAGTAAATTGGGCATTTGCGTCAAAACTATTCACACCAGCAGCAATACGACTTGGTGACAGAAACACAAATTTGCAACAGCTCATTCTGTCAGTCAGCATTGTGGAGACAGTTTGTCTGGTTGTGTTCAGCGTCTCCATCCACAGAAGCAGCCAGAAGACGACAGCAGAAATTTACCAAACCAAAGCGCCACAGACAGAGATCGACAGTCACCTGCCTTATGACACGCTGATCAAGATCACTGACAGTGGGCTGGCACTGCTATTTCTACTGCAGACGACTGTCAAAATTAGGATCACGTTTCATGTAAATCATCAGGAAGAAGAAAAAAGATGTAGAATTGAGTGGCAGAACTAATTCATTAACTTGGAAATGATTTAATTTTGGAAGACAGTAAAAAAAAAAAACTCACATTAAATAAAAAAAGAGTAAAAAAAAAAACAAGTGGGGAATGGTTGAAGAGAAAGAAAAAAGAGGTCTACCTGAACAATGTCCCTCTCAGCATATCTTCCTCTGGACGAGATTCTGACTTCATCACCGTCTAACTCAATCATGGCTGAAGAGAATAAAAAGGATAAAAAAAAAAGGCTGAGGAGACTCAAAAGGAGTGTGCATTATTTCTTAGTTGATGAATTCAGAAGTATGCAAATATAAAAATGATCACCTAACCAGTCATTGGAGGATCAACAACTGAAGAGTAGGGCTTCTTTTCCCCAGAGCACAGACTTTATAAAGCACAAACAGATGTTTCTTGCACATGAACATTACTCACAAGATGTTGCCTTACCATCAAATTCTGCGGGTCCCACCCCCACGATGATGATTGACATTGGCAGACAGGAGGCCTGCGGGGAAGGAGCAGAGAGGAACAATAAATATTACATCAATTAAAAAAAAACATTTTAGTTGTGAAAAATGTTCCATGTGGGGCCTTTTGTCTTCATCAGTGGTGAACAAAGCATTCTCAGATCATGTTGTGTTCATATCAGTGTGCATGCCTGCCTGCATATAGTACACACAGTATGTGTAAGAATGTGTGTGTGTGAATCTTTGATGTGTGTGTTTACTGCAGCACCTCCCGCAGTGTTTGCGTGGGTCGAGACATCACAGTGAATAACACTGGAGACGAAAGAATCATCAACATGGCCTGAACACACTGACAGCTTACAAATGACATGTGTTGGTGTGTGTGTGTAAGTGTCACAGTGCGTGTGTAGTGAAGGAGAGGGCCAGCAGTGGTGTGTATGTTGGCTGTTTTTGAGTAATGTGTTGAGCTCAGGCTGCAGAGCGATAGATGATCTTATCAAAAACTGTCAGCATCCAATATCTATATTATCCTGTTTTTCATATACAGGAAAGCACATAGTTGAAAGTAACATCCTTTACAAGCATCAAATCAATAAGAAATACATAAATGAAAAAGCACAGTTGTAGCTTGTCAACAATATATCTTGTGCTTTAAATGATACAAAAAGTCGTGTTTGATTTCTTTTTAGATTTGACCAAAGTATGTCTTATTTCAAAACATAATAAATATGGTGTGAAGGATGTCTTATTAACTATTTCAATGATTGAAAGTAATCTGTATACATTAATGATTACATATCTAAAAAGTTTAAAATACTTTTTGGGGCACCCCAGGGTTCTATCCTCGGCCCTTTAATATTTTAAAAATACATTAATAACTTTGCAATGACCTTTAAAAAATCATCTTCCTATATGATTTACAGATGACACTGATCTTAAAGCCTCACACAATGACTTCAAACCATCCAATAAAGTGTGTAAATGATGAAAAGTATCCTGGTTTTGAATGGTTTCAGGTGAATAAGCTTAATGAGACATTCCAGTTACTTTTAACATTTTGTATACATATATCATCAGACATTCACTGATATTCAACTATATGAAAACAATATTTCCATTTATCTTATCGTTGTACATCAAGACTTCAAAGCTTTTTCTTCAAAATAAGAGGTTCAAAATGATGGAATTCAGTGGATATGACACTGATGCCTTTATCTTAAAAATGTCTGATTTCATCTTTATGCATATGTTGCTTATGTTGTACATAGCTACTTTTTCTTTTTCTTTTTTTGTTTTACTACTGTTACTGCTTTCATGTGCCTTTTGTATATATGGATATTGTTTGTGCCATGTGTTTGATCATTTTTGGTGGAGTAACAATGTAATTTAAATGTTTTTTTAAATAAGGTGTGAACTCTGATGAACTCTTTTAGGGTTCCTTCCTTCCTTCCCTGCACTGTAATTACTGCTTTTCTAATTAATGTCTTTGTATCCTCATTATAGTACATCAAAATTAATCTTTCTCTCCCCTATGTAAAGGTTTTCTTTCGAGCTCTACTACCTTTTGCTTGTCTCGTCCTTCATTTTTTTCTTATCACAACTCTGTCACCGCTTTCCCCCTTATCACCTTCTTTTCTCTTTACTCATCTCAACCTATCCTCTCCTCTGTTTATCTTCTTTCAAAATC
This sequence comes from Scomber japonicus, assembly GCF_027409825.1. Taxonomy (NCBI): domain Eukaryota; kingdom Metazoa; phylum Chordata; class Actinopteri; order Scombriformes; family Scombridae; genus Scomber; species Scomber japonicus. The sequence goes on along the minus strand of NC_070600.1, from coordinate 9,479,580 downwards.
CTGAGATGGATCACAGTCTTCTCAAAAAATGGCTGCTGTCCTCTGTTAACTTTCTTTGCATTCTCCATTGCACTCTGGCATCTGTCAGGAGCAAGCTTGACAGTGATGGAGAGGAAGGACGCAAGCTGAATAACATGAGCAAACATCAGAGACATCTGTGCTGTATGGATATGGTAGATTAATATTACCAACAATATGTGCCTTTTTCCCAAGCAGTGATTTCATTGTCAATACAAGCTGTCAGTCATCTGCCTTATCACCTAATTAGGAAATACTGACACGGTGGTTTTCCAACTTAGAGTCACATTTCTGCTTTCAGGAGCAAACAGGATGGCAAGAATTGAAGAAATGCATTGTTGCTCAGCGGTAATTAGTTCTCAGGCCATGACAGTTCTGCTCATTTACATAGTTTTTCATGTTTTTTATGTTCAAGCAATCATTCAATCCCTCTTACCACTTTAACAGTATTCCTTTTCCTTCCATGTTTTTTGTTTTTGAACTTACCTTACTTATTATGCATTGTTAACCACTCTGCATTTTGTTAGACTTGACTTTATTTGAGTGGTAAATGTGTACTGCAACAGGCTAACTCTAGTTCAGTCTTAACAATTTATACAGTAGCAGTTTTTCTCTTTTGATCAATCAGCATTGTCCCTGCCAAATAAATGAATAGATTAAATTCAATGAAACAAACAAGCATTCACAGTGTATCTTTTTGGATTAAATTGTATTCATTTGTCTGCTTACTTTTTTTATTATTCATCTTTTGTGATGCACATTGTATTTCATCTTTTTCAACAAAAAAAAGTGATTTAAATTTAATTTGAGTTTTATTAGTTAGGGTTTGCATATTGATTGTATTTTTGCCTTTTACATTTTGAGTGAACTGTACTGTATTTAAGGTACAAGACACTTCATCACTTGTTAATGAGGTGCAAAATTCAATGTGAATACTTTTGGTGTGACCTAAACACTGCCTGAGAAAGCAGAGAAATGCCTGAAATCACCTGTTTAAACCTTAGTCAGATCTGCTCTCAGCTTTACAATTGCACCAGGTCAGTGAACCTTTCATTCTGAATTTAGAGCTACTTGGACCCTAGTATATACTCAAATTTCAAGTCTCGTTATTATAAGTACTACTAAAGTCACTTACATATGCAACTGATGTTTCTCAGACTAAAAGACAGCGAACAGAAAGTACAATTTGAACAAAATATTTTTAGTGAACTGTGTTTTGTTATGGAGGTCACAGTTTTGGGTTAACTGTTACCAGCTACAAGAGATGCCCTTACGTTGACAATAGACTCCTTGGCCTGGGCCATGTCAGAGATGACACCATCCGTGATGATGAGGAGCACAAAGTACTGGGAGCCGTCCTTCACTGAGGCTGCATACCTATGTACAGTACAAACACACAGACAGAACCATCTCTATAGTTATTTCTGTGCTACCGTCATTAATCACCATGATGATTTATTTGCTTGAACATGACATTATTATCATTCTGTGTGTAGTTTTAATGAAACTAGTTAGCTTGTTCTCAAATTAAATACAAACACAGTTGAGTGAATTTTAGACATTACACGCCTTGAAAGATAATCTTCTGATTGAATAAATGTCACCTCCCACTCTGGAGGGTCTTAATCTGTCAAGTATTTCTCTCAGTCCATCTATATGTCAATTCTACAGATCCTCAGTTCAATATGGCTTTCAATTTCTTCTGCGATGTTAAACGTGACCTTTCACTCCCATGTGAGTCGTGAAGTGACTGTTGATATTTACACACAGAAACAAGATTATTTCAGTCGCCTCAGCTTCTGCTATGCTTCACCTCTCTGTACCAGAAGGTTAGATCTATGTGAACGCCTGTCTCCTCCCTCTGGAGAATGTCTGAGAGTAACTGAGAGACTCTCAATGTATATGATCACAACGCCGGAGGCAGAGGAAGATGGAGACATAGGGCAACGACTGAGGAGTGGTAGAGAGACACAGCAGAGGAGAAAAAGTAAAGTGAATAGTTACAATGCTGCAGGTGGGAGGGAAGCAAGGCAAAGTGGAAAAAAAAGGGCGCTATTATTGAAATATGGGGGCGGATGACAAACAGAGGCGAGTTGAAGGTGAGATGTAGGGGCTGGGATTACAGATGGGGGATAAGGAGAAAAAAAGAGTAATGACTTGTACTTGATAACAAATCATGCTTGTGGCTTTTTTTAGTTGACAAATAAACAGTGCAGTCGCAGAAAGATGATTTATGTACTGCAACTTACGCTTCGTTTTTAATGAGGTTTAGGAGAACAAGTTTGGAAGATGTTTGCTGATTAGTCTGGTATTTTTCCGACTGGGTTGAATTGATTGTTGAAATTAAATCTTGTAACAAAACAAAGTTAATGAGATGTGCTATGTCTGAATGAGGTTTTATAGAAAATGCATGTATATGTTTAAAAACCTCAAACTCTCCTGTTTTATATGAACTCACAATTACTGTATGGCTTAAAAAAATAATATATATGGCATAAATAATAATAAATAATATTTTTCAAATAAAAAAAATCAGGGGCAGAGTTAAATAATGCAGCAGAAAAAGTTCAAACAAACAAAAAAAGAATAAAAAGAATAGATGTGAAGACAAGCAGAAGGAGAAATTTGAAGAATTGATAGCAGTGATAGCTAGACATTTTCAGAAAAGCTCTGATCACCTTTCTTGACATTCTCATGTCTGTCAGTTAGATTTTAAGCTATAGCTATCAGACAGTTAGCTTAGCATAGGATAGATAATAGAAGTAGAAGGAAACAGCTAGCTTGGTTTAACCAAAGCTAATAATAGCCACCTAGCTAAGATGTTATGTCTTGTTTGTTTAATCTGTACACACATAAACAATTTCAGGAAATTACTGCGTTGGCCAAGAACAACTTGTAATTTTTTCCAATTTACACTCCGGTTTTTATATGAATTCTATATATAAAAAAAGATAACTAGCTGTTTAGCATGCTTCCACTCTTTCTCTCTGTCTATGCTACGCTAAGGTAACTCTTTCCTGGCTTCACAACAAACAAACCTAAACATGGGAGGGATTTGTTCTAGAAAGTGAATTACAGTATTTTACAAAATATCAATTCTTTTAAAGAAAGGAAATACAAGAACTTAGTGACTAGTTTGACCAATAAACAATAATGTTGTAGAGAGGAAAAAAGGAAAAGCGGAAGTTTATAAAGGCGGCTTAATTGATGGAAAGAGCAAATTATTCAGGAGAAGGGAGTGAAGGTGACATTACAAGCTAAATAGGAGCAAACTGATGCCTCTGAATTACTGCTTATGCCACATTTCCCCTCTAGACTGCCTTTGTCTCTTCATGTGTAACTACACAAATTAAGATTTTAGTAAATTATCTTCTAAATGTGCAAATTAACCTGAAGAGAGACTTCACTTGAGTTAATCTCTTTAATTACACACTTGCATGAATAGTTTCTTAATGTCTTTTTTTTAAATTCGAGAACTTTGTCTCTATCACATGTCTGCCTGGCTTTTCCTGTGGCATAAATTATGTTCCTGTCGATACACAGGCACAAACAAAACATGCAATCAGCTGTCATATACTTTGTCTGTCTTTGTGTTGCCAGTTTTCCTCCCTCCCTCCCTCCCTCCCTCCCTCCCTCTCACACCCGTTAGCTACCTGGCAACACTCTGCAGAGAGCCTATTACGGAAAACCTGAGAACACGTGTTGAGTGTCAATCACAGTGAAATGTACTCAGTGTTCTTTCACACATACTCAGATGATTTCAGGTTCGTTATATAAGCAGAGATAGATAAAACACAAGTGTAAAATAGCGTGCATGTGGTATAATGAAAATTGAAAAACACTTTTATACATTTAAGAAAAGAGGTCCTCAGGGCATCTTCCAGCAATATGCAGCTGAATCAGGTGCTTCTCAGATCAGGAAGAGGAAATTACAAATGAGAAAAGACTGAAGAGCACTGACTGATTTGCAGCCTTTAACAGAGCAAACAGGTTTCTACACTCCTTTGTCTTCATCAGAGTCAAACTTTATACATTCCTTTAAATCGTTGGTTACCTGGCCACATGGTTGATGACAGGAGAGAAATTGGTGGGTCCATAGAGTTGAACAGACTTCAGACTCTGGTAGTAGGCTTCCATCACGCCATCGATTCCTGCACAGTAAGGGTTCTGAGGATTCCCGTTCTTTGGAGAGAAAAGAAGAGGATTCATTTCAGATGAATGAAGCAGATTGAACAAACAGTTTAAGAGATAACTGTCTATTTCTGGTTCACTGATTGTCAGGTCTTTAGTTCCAAGCTAAGAAAATCAAGCAGGGATATGAACTTTAACTGGAAGTTAAAGTTAAACTGTAATTGCAATGTGTACACTGGGTCTTAATGGCTAACCATCTTTATCAGTCTGTGCCTTCTGTTATGCTCTTATTAACTGTTGTTCAAAGAATTAACCTCAACTTAGGTTTTACACGTAGGTAAACATCAGTCTTTCCAGCAGGCCAATAATACAAATGTGATATGTCTTGTAGCAGCATTTCATTGCCATTTGGTCCTTCTTGGTGTAAAACTTTAAAACTGAGTTAGATGACAGTGTTAGATAATTATGTTGGACACAATAAGTTGTAAACCCTCCATGTTGCTGCATTAACTACAAATATTCTTTCCTGTTATTCATAGGAGAATACACTTCTGAGTGGTTCAGTTCTGTAGTCTACTTATTACACAGACGGTGTTTGATACATTTTTATTGAATTGGAATCCAAACCTTTTCCAATCCTTTTTCTAATTTACCTTTCAACCATTCCTCCAGCTTAGCCGAGGAGTCATGAAAGTGCATTGACATAAATTAAGTTTTCAAGTAAAAAGGCTAATTAATGCTCACCACCTGAGCTGAGCAGCACAATATATATAACCTTCATTAATTGTATCTAACACATTCAGTGTATCTAACTGACAACATGAAGGTCCGGATTTAGAATGATCCAATTGATCAGATTAAAATGTTATGATATGCACTGAAGTTGAACTGGGAGATGAATTGATGTGTTTTCATTTTAGCTGTTATGGAATTAATGTTAATTAGCAACAGTTGATCTAATCTGCCAACACTGTTTGTTATTTTAACCAGAGACTGTGACATTCAGCTAAAAATGAGAAGGCTGCTACCTACAGTACATGTTTTCCTTTGCTGATAAAGAAGTGTGAGGAGAGATAACAGGTTTGATAAGGAATTTGTTAGCGTCACAGCTTAACAGATCTGGGTACTTTGCCAACAGGGAACTAGATCTAAAATGGTACAGGATATTAAAAAACATCCTGAACAGATTCTGCATTCAATTAGGACAATTCAACCAGGTCACAACCCTATAACAAGGTTTTATTAAAAATAATAAAAGAATTAGTTAAGATTTTTGTATTATAATGAAATTATGAATTCTCCTTGACTCCATCTCTTGCTCTCACCAAGGCAAACTCGTGGGACACCCGTCCGTCAGGTGGCAGCTTGGCTCCGAAGCCCAGGGCGGGGAACATCTTATCGCTGTCGTAGTCCTGGATGATCTCCCCCACTGCCTTCAAGGCCATGGCGTAGGCATTCAGCTGGTAGGGACTCATGTAGTGGAGCGAGGTGGGCTGTGCTGGGTTACCTGTTTGTGACAGAGGGAAACTGTGTTAAACTATGATGAAACAACAATGGTAGCAACATAATCAAAACTCAAAGTTACTAACTGTCCTGAAACCTATTGATTTAACTTGACTACAATTTACTGATCACTCTTTGTTACTGCATAAAAGAAGAAGTATATCCAATACTCAGCCAACAGTAGAAAAACACAATAAAGTTTTATTCATTTGTAGCCAATACAAGGCATTTAATAACTAAGCCTCAGATGTGGTTAATCTTGAGGGGGCCGGGGGTACAGTGTGGAGAGTCACTTATGACCTTAAACGTCCAAGCCTCTGCTATGTGAGTACATGAATTTTACTCCTTGAATCAAAATGTCACACAATCTGGTACCTTTTATAAATGGTCTTGGATGAAAGGTTAGCGAAAATTGGCTTCATTGTTGGAAACAATTGTGAGGGTTTTTGGGGACCTGCAAAGTCAAACATTTGCACGACATGTACAATTAGAGCCAATTAAATGTTAATGTGTGGGCTGAATGGTGCTTTATGGTACCACTACCACTATCACTACCACTTAAAAAACACTTAAACTCCTAAATTAGTTTTTTCATTAAATACTTATGTGACTTCTAGTAGTTCTGTAGTTCAAAGTGTAGTGAATTTTATAACAATAAAACATGCATTGTTCCTCTAAATCCATCACTGCATTACCAATAGAGGTTAACTGGCTGCTAATCACAATAATACAATACACATGTGACTCTTTCTGATCTCTTTGTACCTGACTCATGTCACTGTTTCAGCTGCTTTTTAATAAACTGCTTAACTCTACCAGCCACCAGTTAGAATTTAGATCTCAGTACGAGCCAGACAAGATCAAGTACACCTCAACCTCAAACATATTTCTTTCTCATCCACTGCCAGCGAGCTCACATTTGATTTAATAGGATTTGGCTTTATTGGTGTTGCCTGTCCTGCTAGGATTAAGCTCAAGGGTAGATGGATAACACAGTTCCTAATCACGGCCATCATGCCATGTTACTGCACTCAGCTTTAGCTGCCAGGTGTGATGGAGAGGGCTATTAGCAAACACTTGATTCCCCATCTGCATATATTTGAATAAATGCTCCCTAGGCATTCAGCGTACTTCATGTGTCTCTATGTGGGGCTCTAAGTGTGTGTGTGTGTGTGAGTGTGTGTGTGTGCGCATTAAAAGTAAATGTGTGTTTACTAAAAGACTCACCATTGGAAGCTGTGAAATCAATGGCCACTGTGAAGTTAATCTGGGTCCTTGGAAGACAAAAGCAGAGAGATGTTTCATTAATGAACAATCATCTGGTCTCTCTCTCTCTGTGTGTCTCACACACACACACACACACACACACACACACACACACACACACACACACACACACACATATATGTAATGGCACAAGATACAATCAGAAGAAATGAACTGCAGACATAATCAGGTTAAAGTGATCAATGTTGGGGAGTGCAAAGTTCCTCCTGCCCTTTAGCTGTGCCAGTAATCAGGAGACAGCAAGTTACTGAGCTTTCACACCAAACACAAGAGTGTGTGTGTGTGTATGTATGTGTGGCACTGCTGAGAGGAAGGTTGTTGTTTTCAGTGAAGACAGATACACACTGCTTAACAGCTACACCAGTGATATTGAACTGTAACCCCCCCAAATACACCAGCCTCTACTCAAAGTTAAATAATTGTATAGTACAGTAGTTACAGTAATGAGCAAAAAATACAGATATCAGAAGACAGTAAAAGTAGCTATTCATGAGCTATTTCTTGATTGAACGCTCTTTAGCTTGTGCTCTGCCTTTCACAAACGTTCTGCTAGAAGAAGACAAGAAAAGGGACATGACAGACAAACAAAAATGAGAAACTGACTTATTAGAGAGAGATGAAACAAGACAACAACACACAAAACAGCACCCATGAAATAATGGCATGTCTCTCTCTATCAAAACATTTCCTAACTTGTTAACCTGCAGGAACACGATGTGGTTGGGCGTTCTGTCAGCCTGTCACAGCTTTTTCACACCAGTCTTCATCCGCTGCCATACAGAAAAACACACAAAAACCTCCCTGTCTACCTACATGTCTCCTGCTTTTTTTTAAAAGGAGGTTTTAAGCAGCCAGCACATCATCATCACTGTCACCCTGGCAGGCCGTGTGAAGCTATTGGGCACTGTGCCTGGACGCTGAGCTGCCCGATCCAGAGGGGATAGAATGAGGGGGGAGGGGGAGGGAGAGGGGTTGGAAATGATTCAAGAGACATTTAATGATCAGAATACATGTATGGAAGGTTTTGGGGTGTAGAGCTGCCCTCTTATGTTTGCACACTGGTATGAGCAGCTTGAAAAATGAGCAGGAATAAAGAGAATCCAGGGAAATCACAATATCTGACCACCATGTAAGACACCTACTATGTTTTCTATAATGTCTGTTAACTGAAGATGGAAGATATATATCATACTGTGTAAAATTGTCACTTCTATTGTGTCACAATATGCTTATTAACCAGACCTGGATTAGATACACCCACATACATCTGCGCTTCATTAACATACTGAACAATACACTTGTGAATTCTTGTGATTGCTATTAATTTTTACCATCTGTTTCTATGGATATATTCTACCACTGTTAATAATGTATATTCATGTTGTTTTGAAACACTGTGAATAGCTATAAATAGATATTACTGTGTATTGTCGCTATGTGATCCTCTTTTGTGGCTGTTTTCCTTATGTTTCATCTTGGCCAGGTCTGTATTGTAAAAGAGAGGCTGCTCTCAGTAATTTGCCTGATTAAATAAATAAAATAATAATATAGATTTTTTTCAGTCAAGGCACTACCACATTTAAAAACTGGACAAAATCTAAATTTAATTTAATGTTTATTAAGAAAAGTCATCATAAACCACAAAAATGCAGTATGAGCCAAAATGTATGTACATAATAATGACCCACCAAGAGGAGAGGATTCCTCTAGATCAGGGGTGTCAAACATACGACCCACTGGCCAGAACCGGCCCGCGAAAGGGTCTCATCTGGCCCAGTGGATAACTTGCAAAGTATGAGGACATTTATTTCATGTAAAATGCTGCTTCAGAGGTTTTTTCACCCTGACCAGAATACTCTTCTATTGAACGCAATCAATATATTGTGGTTATAACATTCATATACTAAATATCAATCAGCAGCTTCTGTGGAAAATAATCTGTAAGAAACTGACCTGACTGACTTGAAACTGCACTCATTTTTCTTGAGACATCAAGAAGAAGATGGTTTATTATAGTAAAGTTATAATATACATGTTACTATGCAGTGGTTTTACTGGTCCAGCCAACTTGAGATCAAATTGGGTTATACAGTACGTGGCCCTTGAACTAAAATGAGTTTGACATCCCTGCTTTAGATCATCAGCCTTTTATCTTTAATATTTTGTAAAAATGCAGCTTTGATATAAAAAATTAAATTATTTTTCTTACTCAAATAATTATACAGTTCCCCTACTAGTGGGGGAAATGTTCCCTCCTCTGCAGGCATTAAAGCTTCTCCAAACACCACTGGATCTGATCCAAAATCTCTTACATCAGCAAAATCAGAAGGGTGTTCTTAGTTCTTGAAAAGCTGATAAAAGGCTTTTGTCTAACAGTGGTGCTGAATTGCTGAGGGCTTAATAAGGTGCCTCTATTCCCTACTATAATGAAAACAGTGAGAAAATTCCAGTAAAGTAGTTTTGCTAGGGGACAGCGACAAGGACAATGTAGCAGAGAGAGGAGATCCAAGCAGATTCTGGTCCAGTTCCCCACGCTGGCAAAGACAAGCTGCAGCCTAGCAGCCTAAATTATGCATGCCCTCTTTCTCCTACTATATGGCTAAGTCACACACACCAACACACACACACACACACGCAAAGTTTGAGAGAGTGACTCCAATTTTGGGTGAGCGTGAGAAGACAAGGTGAAATGGGGGACAGACAATGAAAAAATGACATAAGACAGAGAAAAGGAGGAAGCAAAACTAAAATGTTATTGTGTAGCGTCACCACAAAAAACAACATTGTCATCACATCAACATGAGTCACAACCATAATGAACTATTTAAAGAATGTTATGTATGTCGTGACAACAGAGGGAAATATAGTTTACACCTCACTGGGTTGAGTGTGCTGCATCATTTATGTTACTCAACAACAGCATCAAACTGCAGCAGCTTGACTGATTTGTGTTCTGGGATTGTACAGCTCACTGTCATTAGCAGGGTCCCTTCAAAGTCAGTGAACAAAGTGAACCCCCCCGAAATGTTTGACATCATCACTTTGACTTCAAATGGAGAGAATATTAATATACAGAGCAGAAGACAGGACTCCAAAAAGGTCAACAATATCGTCTGCATTAATCAGGCAGGAATTAGGAGTCAGGCAGGAATCAGTTTATCAGCTTTTGGAGCTCAATCCTATAGGCCTTTTAGAAAATCTTGTGCTTTATTTGTAAAATGAAATTGCTTCATTTTCACAGATTTGCATATAAAAAACATAGTTAAACTTACCATTAGGTTTTGTTGTAAAACTAGCACATTAATTAGGCAGTAAAGGCTGTAAGGCAACATGTTTGTGTCTGTGGTTTATTTGCTGGTGCAGACTTACATTTCTTACTGTGGGTGTCAGCTTACATGATGCCAAACACACTCTATATAAAACAATCTTGCTTCGTCAGAGAGAGGCAACTATAAAAAGCCTTTGTCTTGCCCTGATATCTTAAACTATGCTGACAACACCCAGAGGTGTGACGCTGGCCACTGGCACAAACGAAATAAATAAATGATCTCTGTATTTAGCTGCAGCTATGGTACATTCCTCTACTGAGCAGACTCACACACAAACAGCTACAAACTATCTTAGGAGCAGAAGGAGATCTGCGGCAAAGCATTGCTGGAGAACAGGCTTCAAACCAGAAAGGCTGCAAAATGCTCTGGCAGGTAAGATAAGGGATTTCCAGAGGCAGTGGCTTTAAACGCAACATCACATCACTGGGCTCTGGTAAAGGAGAGAGAGATGTGAGCTTAACCTGAATTAAAAAAAAAACCAAACCTTATCATTCTGTGACCTGAAGGTAAAGGGAAACTTCTCCAACCCCTTTATCACGTGTTTTTTCCATTGGCTTAAATGGCTGCAATCCATCACTAACAAAGTCCAGTTAAACCTTTTGCCTGAGAGTAAATATTTCAACACACATACTATAAAATCATTTTCATGTGTTGACTATATTTGATGAAATAGAACATAAGATATAATGGATTTTTACTGATTTCTCAACCCTTTTTGCTCTGTTCTGCTTGGAAACTAAAGGGTTTAATTAAGGAGGCACACCCTTTATCACCAACACCCAGCGGCTGCTTGATGGCCCCAAAGAGTAATGGTCAACTAAGTGCTTTGCTTTAATTGCACATTGAAGATGGCTTTTCACTTTTACTTTCCCTTTTTAGATACAGTTCTACCAGCCTGTGTCGAGTGTGTCGAGCTTCAGTGTGTGTACAGTATATCTATGGCTATGGCACCTTTCCCTGCTTTATGTATCTGGACAACAGTGTCTGAATCATGGAGACAACACAATATGTGATAACTGCCAGACACTGCTTTATAAACACAATCTATGAGCAACTGAGTCAGGGAAAACAGTACAATATGTATATAATAATATATCTGTGGAGAAAGGGGGAATGCCTCTTCACCAGCTGCTTTTCTGTCAGTCACTGATCTTGCCCCGCTGTTAACTCAGCTAGGAACCAATGTGAAAAAATACCGCACGGCTGGAGGGGACTGATGAGGACGTTCAAATAAGCTTTCCTGCAGACTGAAGGAGCTTGATGCTAAAGTCTCCCCTAAATCTTCAAAGCATGTCCTTTCAACGCTGTAAAAAGATTATCTCTTACACATCAGCAAGGCGACTTTCACTACTGCAGGAGAAACACACTGTTAAACACTGTAAATATCATTTAGCTCAAGTTTTGCCTAATTAAAATATACTGATAGTACAGTTGATACAATAGTGATATGCTCAATTCATTGAAGGCAGAACTGATACTAGCCATACAGTTATTCTCTTGCATCTTTCAAACTATGCTGTCTTAACATGTATTGCTATAAGCCGTACAGTCTTTTGTGATATTACCACTAGGAGTTGCCTTAGTCTGAATTGTTCACATAGGGGGGTTTGATGGTAACAGTCCATAATTGATCAACTGAATAAAGTCTGCAATAATTAAACTACTTACTTTTATTAAAGGAGAGGTATCCTTGTTTTTAATAAACCTGGAAAATAAACCTGAATTTTAGTCTTGACAAAAAGTATGTACACACTGTAAAGAAGGGCTAATCTACAAAGTGAAAATGTTATGTTTAAGACAAAAAAAGTGTTTCAAAGTGTTCACAAGGAGTCTTCTTTGTCTTATATTTAAGAGCCGGGGGGAAACGTATGCATGAGTGCACCTACATGATTGGCCTAAAAAAATGGCATCAGAGGTTACGCGATGTGACCTCTCCTGATGATATGCAAAAAGATGTTGCTGTTTGGACAGTGTCCATCTGGCTAGAGGGAAAGAGAAAGTAGAAGAAGAGGAGAGGAGAGGAGAGGAGAGGAACTAGATAAACATAACTGCATTAAGTAGAATTAAACATTGATTTTGGCAGCTGGATTCTGCTTGTTCATTTACTACTATATGTAAATCCTCAGGGTAAAACATCTTGGTTACTTATTGACAAATCTTTGTCTTGATTCTGAGTGTCTGCTCCTCTCAGTAATGATAACCTCTCAGAATGACTTCAATACATGCAGAGTTCCCTCCGGCTTCTATTCTGGTTTCAATACTCAATTCACAAACCAAAACTAGGGAAAACAATATCTGTCACTATGAATGACGGGGCACCCATCAAAGGCACAACTAAAAATGAAAGATATAGCCAACAATTCTATATTTTTATCCCCATGCTCACAAATAGCAACCTCTTTGTGGAAATCCATGGGTGGTACTAATGCTTTATCAGAAAGGATGAAAAGAGTGAGAGCAGTGATGCTCTGGATTGAGATGGAGCCTTCTTTAATCAGACAGTAATTTATGCTAATGCTGTCAGCAGATCATGTTCCTAATTAGGTCCAAATGAACAATTAGCTGATTGGGTTGAAGCTGCAAAAAGAGCTGTCAGGAGATAAGAGAGCATTGAAAGCAGTGGAGATGAATGAGAGCTGAGAAGAGAAGGAAATGACAAAACACCTGTGCCGAAAGTCCAGATTGAGACCCACAGGGGATTTCAGGGAAAGGCTCGAGTGAGAAAGTACCTAGCAGAGTGTGTGTCTGCCCATGCAAGCAATTGTGTGTTCATGTTTTTGTGTTTAAATGTGCACTTTTGTGTTTCTGCGCCCAAACCCGCAGTCTGTCCATTATGTAATTGGAGTAAGTGCGACCGGACCATTACAGGCCATTTAGGCTTCAAACTGTGAGACAGCACTTGGCACTTCATTTAGTCACACAAGCGTGTAACAGCGCCCCGCTCACACTCCCAAAGCACAACCAAAAAAAAAAGAACTACAAAAAAAAAAAAAAATACATACTCTTCTGGAGAGTTTCAGAGTGCTCTCTGACTAACACTGCAGCTGAAAATATGGTTTTCGAAGGGGTTAGTGACAGTAACAGTTAGTGACAGAGCAAGTAAACATATGCCAGGACACGTAGTGAAAGTACACAGCTCTGGATCAGCTGTAACTGATTTCTAACTTTTTCTGGATAGATATGTAGGAGAGTATTACAGTAGTGCAGCCTGCTTGATATACAAATGTGTATTAGTGTCTCTGTGTTACTCAAAAGACTGTACACTGTGGATGAAAAGATGGTAAATGTGGCAGATATGAATCAATTTTTAAATGCATGTTTGTGCAAAATGACTATGTGGATTTTGGCCCCCCATTACCTACATATAAAGCCTATTTGAAGTGGATGTTTTAAGAGCCAGTATAGACAGGAGAAATGATTACATGGAGGAAAACCTTCACATGGCCACCAAACTGTTTTAAGACAGATATGAAAAATTGAGAACCTATCCTTTAAACATATACAGCAGGTCGATCTAATATCTTAATCTGCCATACAAAATGTGCATTCTTAATGCCCAGTGAATCAATAATGTATTGATCGATGTTCTTAGCCAACGGTGATCTGTTTTTTTTTCCTGGTCTACAAATAAAAATGTAGTGCACTAATAACTTATGCTTGAAATACACACATAGACACATTTTTACAAACTAAAAAAGTAAAAAATCTGGCAGTTTTGAGACTTTATTGTGACAAAGGTTACCACATTTGGATAAAATGTCTTTAAAAACACTGGAGAATGATGCACAGTACCCAATGCTCATCTTTAACATAACCAGACTGTACATTCACATCTACATATACTGTACTGTCATATATTATAGTGGTGTGTGTGTGTGTGTGTGTGTGTGTGTGTGTGTGTGTGTGTGTTCAATAACAGGTAGAAGTTGAGCAGCCTCAGAGTTCAGAGGTCTAATACGAGGTCTTGTGGGTTGCTGCCTCTTGGCATCGTAGCTGTGTTTGTGTACAAGGAAACGTGTGTACGCTTCCAGTAAATTCATGCCTTGAGCAATGCAGGAACACATGCTGGCAAGTACAGCACACATTCCTGCATTGCATGCCAGTGGGTTATTAAGTCAGCTGATAAATAATTCAGAACATATCACACTTTTCCTTCCATATTTAACTCCTGTGGAGTCCAGTTACGGAAAACCTTTTTGGCTCCCACTCTTTAGTTGCTAAATGCTCTGTTATGTTACATGATGTCAGGCAGGATGTGTTCAGTGGAAATTCTGAGCTTTTTATAAAATAGGAAACAGTTGCCTACTGTGGCTGAAATGTACACTATGAGAGCTGTGAGAATAAACTAAATCAATAAAGTAGTGGGGTTTAACATAAAATGCATTGAAAGATGTTATAAGGCTTGGCTGAGCTGAGGAAATGCTTGTAATTGTTATTTTAGGTTTGTCAGTCGATACTGTAGTCATACTATGTCTGCAGAAGTTCTGTACTACCTGAAAATGATAACTGAACAGCTGAAACTAATCAATGCCTCATAGTCAAAGGCAGGCTTTTACAGGCAAAATACATGTAATTGTTTGTGGTGCAGGGAGAAGACAGTCTACTAGTATTGCCAGAGTTTGCTTCTTAGACAATTTTCTCCTTGGCTCAAGCCATTTCTGGCCAGCTTTTTACCGTTCTGCTCTAAGCTGTAAGCTACCTCATTTGAAATCCTTTTGAAATGGTTCTTTCCTTTCTATCCGTTTCTTTTCAAACTTTTACTTTCAGTCCCTTTCATTAAGTTTTTGATCTCAATACTCGACAAAAGCCTGCGTACTGTCTCGAACACCTAAAAACCACAGCTACAAGGGCAGTAGGAACAGAGAGATACAGGGACAAAAAAGTACATTTTTCGCCCCCTAAAGTTGCACGCACGCACACACACACACACACACACACTCACTCTCTTCCTTTTGTCTCCCTTGACAGTCTCCCCCTCTGTGAGTCTAATGAAGGCAGAGTGTGTAGGCGAGCATTCACGCTATGCCTGGTTGCACACGGTCAACCCTCCTGAGCAACATACGTACATAAACACATGTACACATAGACACACACACACGAGCAAGCACACGCGACAGCAAATGGCATGGGCGAGCGCTGAGACACAATGCAAGATTACACACAAGGACACAGACACACACACACACACACGCTAGAGAGTCTTGTGTACTTCACCTCAGGTCGGCCCATCTGTCAGTCTCTCCCTCTCTCCTCCTATGTCTTACTTTCTCTCACATTCAAATACACACTTTTCCATCTGATTCATTCACACTGAGGGATCATTATCATTGGTGTACTGAAGACACAGAGCCAAGTTGGGGTTTTTAATCGGAGGCAGGGACCGGCACACTCAGCATGTCACTTCTCATTAAAGGGACTACAACCCCCATCTCTCAGCGTGTGTCTAATAAATGCATGCTCATTCACCTACCCTCCTTTGATGTAGTCCAGGAAGGTGACTTCAATGTCCACCAGGAATGACAGCAGTGTTACCTGTAAGTGATAGGGACACAATCAGCTTTGTGTCAGTGGTTATCACTTTCAAGTATTGCCACTGATGGGATGAATGAAATGTCTTATTCTTTCTAATATGGTAAATACAGTGACTGGTCAAGTTACAAAATGAACCATTAAGCAGCCTCACCGTTCCAGAGTTGAGGTATTTTTTCTTCTTCCCTTTCTTCTTTGGATTTACCACCTGAAAATGACAGGATCATTTTTTATAAGACCAAAAATTCATGTAATTATATTTCTTTATTAATTTAGGCAATATTTCATTTGTGATATATAGAGTTGGAGTACTGACAGCTCCAAATTTATAAAGAAGCTTCACTTTTTGATTTCTCATCAATTCCTAAAAGCAAAGTTCGGACCAGTACTACACTTCCATCCGAGGTCATCCCTGGTTACATGTGCATTAACACAAATGCATAAAGTTTGCTATATGGAAAACTGAAACAAATCCATCTAACCTAAAGCATTTGCAGCATGTATACCAGAGGTGTCAAACTGAATTTCATTCAAAGGCCACAAACAGACCAATTTGATCTCATGTGGGCCGGATCATTAAAAAGATGGAAGGAAGGAAGGAAGAAAGGAAGGAAATCAGAAGGGAAGGTAGGAAAGGCAGACATTGAAGGATGGAAGGAAGGGAGGAAGGAAGAACAGAAGGAAGACAGAGAAGTAAGGACAGATGGAAGGAAGGACGGATAGGCGGAAGGAAGGAAGAACAGACGGAAGGAAGGACATAAGGAAGGAAGGAAGGAGGGAAGGGAGAAAGGACAGAAGGAAGGAAGGACGGACAGGCAGAAGGAAGGAAGAACAGATGGAAGGAAGGACATAAGGAAGGAAGAAATGACGTAAGGAAGGACAGATGGAAGGAACGAAGGAAGGAAGTAAGGAAGGACAGATTGAAGGAAGGAAAAAAAACACAGGAGGGAATGTGGGCCGGACTGCACCCCTTGGCGGACCGGTTCTGGCCCTCGGGCCGCATGTTTGACACCCCTGATGTATACAGTAGCTGTGATGATGCTAGAATCAGCTAATACTAGTGCATCCATCTTGAGTAAAAACAGCAGACAACAGCAAACACTTTCCATATGTGCACGGCAACATAAGTAATTGTGATGATCCTTGGTGTCATCTTTGTCCTGCTGTGTGATTCACCTGCCTGTTTGCTTTTGCAGGTGATCATTAGCACAACTGGGAACAGCTGAGGGTTATTTAAGTTCTGGCTGCGGCACAAGTCACGCCTATTGGACTCGCTGCCGCTCCCAGTTTGGTTCAGTTATGCTCTTTTAGTTTCTCCTCATGTTTTTGCTACGGATTTTCCACTCTACATATTATGAATATTTAGTTAGCTTTTAATTTTGTCTAATTGGGTTATTTTGTTTTAATAAACTTCTGTTAAAACTAAGCATGGTTTGTCTCCTATTTGCTGTGGCCAAAGAGCTGGGTCATAACATTATATTCATATATTGTTTGAGGTTAAGAGGACAAATTAAACCATAAAGTCTCTGTGAAATGACCTCACATGACTCCTACTTCCCATAAACCAGAATAAATGGTGACATCATCCTCCACTAGCGGGCGTTAAATTAAAACTTCAACCAATAAAACCCTCACAAGTCTTTGAACATCCTCTACTGTCTACCTATCCCTTGAAATAAAATGTATCTCCCAAACTTATATCTTATTGGTTTACACTCTGACTGATCCCTCCCGCCCATACTGTTTCAACAGGAAATACATAAACTTAAGGAAATAAGAGTCATTTCATGGGACCTTGAATTGTATACAGGTTTGTGTGTGTGGTAGCATATGAACCAAATAGCAAAAGCTCCATAGACCCCAAAGAGAACTGAGTTATACAGTCACGTGACTCACTGTAAATACAATTGATTACAGCTGCTTTAATATTCATTAATGTATAATACAGCTTGCACACCTCATCCTCTCTCTGCATGCTTCTATATATTAAACACTCCCCTGCAAAGAACCAGCAATCACCATGAGTATACCTTCGCCCAATGCACTCAGCCGATAACTTCTCCACAGGAGCAGCTCAGTTGGGATGACTTTATGAATATACAACAGACACACAGTCAGCCTTACTTGGAAAAATAAAGATTCCTATGCATCTAAATCAGCTCTGACCCCATTGTTCTTGTGTACAGAATAGAAAAAAAGTCACTTTTTAAGCCATGCCCCTAAATCCATTATGTGGCTCATGCTGCGGTTTGAGCTCATTAAAACATACAATTGTTTCTGTGATGTTGGGAGCAGCCAGAAACAGAACTGAAACTCCCTTTGAATCCCAAACACTGCGCCTGGGCTTTTATATCAGAGCTTTATGGTCTAATTAAACTATGCCAAGGTTAAACAGAAAGAGACAACCTCAGGGAAACAACATACAAATGTGTGGATTTATGCATTTCTCCTTGGTTCACACTGCAATAGGCACATACAAGGACACGTTAGCCTGTGGAGGTGAAGTGCCATGATTGAAACCTGGTCGTGACACAAAAAGACACACACACGCACGCACGCACGCACGCGCGCACACACACACACACACACACACACACACACACACACACACAGAGAGAGAGACAGACTGCCTTTGGTAATGCTAAGCCTGCTTGAAGTTTAGGAACAGCTAGGGTTAAGACACCTGAAATCACAAAGTCCTTAATGTGAGTGTGCATGTCTATATAGCTGTGTGTCTCTATCTCTTAGCTGCTCCTCATGCACTTGTCAGTGTGTGTCTGTGTGTAACTCTACATGCTTGTGCCTCTATGTGAGTGCACATCTGAGAGCTATTAGGCAAACAGCAGCTGTTTAAAATGACAGTCCCCTGTGTGCTCTCCACTCTGTGTGGTACTCCGTTAATCAGAAAGTGTTGACTCTTCCTAGGAGAGGATAAGCTGGCGATCCATCATAACTGTCAATGTGTGTGTGTGTGAGAGAGAGAGAGAGAGAGAAAGAGAGAGAAGGAATGTGGGGGAGAGAAAAAAATAGAATTTCTTCTGCTTTGATTTTCTCAGATTGGAGATTCCAAAGTATGGTGTTCATTGGGAGACATGGTTCCTTTGATGTGCTGATTTCATAATTTCATACTTTTTAAAAACTTTTATTTCTTCAGTGGATTTGAAGATTTTGGTTTCTTGTGAGAGCAGTTATCAGCATTGACGATTCTCCTCTACTACAGTCTAATATGTGAGATTGTAGAACAACTATAATCTCTGCAATTAGAAATAATAATAATAAATTAGCCTGTAACACTTTCCTGCCTTGCACAGTAGCTCTATAACTAGACGTGTTATCCGATACGTTAAAGGGTCAGTTCACCCAAATCACAAACGAACATTGTCCAACTAACCCTTTGAGGAATCTAAGCATATAGATTTCTGTTTTATTGCTTAGATTTTTGCTGCTGAGACAAACCAATACATTTGATGCAGCAACACATTCTCCTGAAACAACAGTAGTAGGGATAGAGGGTTGAAATGGGATTTGGGATCTTTCGGGCCTGGCAGTGTCCAAATAAATTGGATGAGATCTATTTATTTTGATGGTGTGTGCAGGAGCAGGCGGTGTCACCACAGGCTGAAATTTCATATATAAAAATAAATAAAACTAGAGGTCTCTCTCTCTCTTTTTGGACTGGTCCTATAGTTAGCTACATGTGTTTTGTGTCAATAACGTCACAATATGCCTAATAACATCTGAAGTCTGACATTTCAGTATCTGGTTTGTGCCCCCTTTTTATATAAAATTACATAATCAGAGAATCATTTATCTTCTTTTAGTTTCCACTGCCTCAAGCTAAAGCTTCTTTTTTATGTTTAATGGCATTTAATGACATTTATTTTCAATTCACATCCTTTGAGTAACAGTAATAAAATGTGCCACATGTGCTTTATTTGGCTCTTTTTAGGTTTTAATTTTACTATGAGTTATCTTCAGTGGAAAAAGTGAAAATGGTTTAATGATCAGATATACAGTATATGTTATACTTGTACACAGGTTTGGACAAGAGAATCTAAGTCTAATGTATGTACAAAGAAGATCACACATAGATATACACACACACACACACACACACACACACACACACTCACCTCATAGACGTTGAACTGGCTCTGCCCTCTGGATAATTCTCTATAACTGGTGCTGAACTCCCCGATAAAGTCATGACTGCAGAAAGAAGTGAGAGAGATGAAGAGAGGGTCATAAGGAGGAGTGGGGTGGTCGAAAGCAATATCCAATTTTAATGTATTTTCAGACCAAAATGTAGTGGCAATCCCAGCATGTGAGGTAAAAGAGATTTTTTAAACTGAACTGTGCCAGATCCCAGAAAAGACAATTTATGTAACATAAAAGTCAGAGCAACGATTAGGTTTGTTGTTAGTGAGTATGAACACCAACATATAAAAAAGACAGACGGCATTTTCATGAACGTGGACAAAACAAAAGTTTAGAGTGACACTGAGGCTGATTTCACCCAAACAGCTTCTTAAAATGACCAGCGTTACACAGTTATACAACATTACACCAAAATTCACTGTGTTCCCCCTAAAAGATAAAGAGCAGCATCACATAGATTGCATAGTATAAAGAATGGAGAAATAACTCCCTGATGAACTACAGCTTGTCAAATGTCTTTCTTATTGTCAAGCTGTCAATCATCCAGACCCCAGACTCTTCATTAAGCAGTCAATCTGTGACGATCCTGCACCCAGCATCCTTACCTACTGAAAACATAGACCTGTGGTAATTATGTGTGACTTGGATTAGATTAGGTGTACACAGGAAGCTAACATGTACTGAATGTTAATGTAATCAAGCAAAGAAGATAAAGTAATTAGGAAATGTATTGCTGTCTATTTAATGGACTGTACATGGATGGACTTATATAGCACTTTTCTAGCCTTTACGACCACACAAAATGCTTTTACATTACATCTCATTCACACACTGATGGGGGGCTACAACACAGGGGGGCCAACCTCCACATCAGGGGGAAGCTAACCATTAATTCTCATTCACACACCAACATGTGGAGTGGAGGAGGAGGAGCCGGGAATCGAACCGCCAATCTTCCAATTGGAGGTAAATGGTAAATATGGTAAATGGACTGTACTTATATAGCGCCTTTCTAGTCTGTGCGACCACTCAAAGCGCTTTACATGACACGTCATTCACCCTTTCACACATATTCATACACTGATGGCAGGGGCTACCACGCAGGGCCAACGCGCCAACCTGCTCATCAGGAGGATCTAACCATTCATTCACATTCACACACCGTTGGCACAGCAACGGGAGCAATTTGGGGTTAAGTGTCTTGCCCAAGGACACATCGACATGTGGACTGGAGGAGCCGGGAATCGAACCACCAATCTTCCAATTGGAGGACGACCGCTCTACCTCCTGCCCACAACCGCTCTACCTCCTGAGCCACAGCTAGTTTCAATATTGGGCTAGATATTAAATAGACTATTAAAATAGACTCTAAATGCTCATATTTTTCCATCTACAAGACTCAAAACTGTAAAAATGTAACATACATTGACAACATCAATTAAAGATGCTCCTCACATGAAATGTAAAACCTTTTCCAGTCTCCAACCAGTTGGTGAAAAAAGTTCTTTAAAAAAAACTCTCTTTCACTTTTCTATGTTTAGTCTTTCCTCACATTTAATCAGTAATCTATTCCCTATTTTATTGCATATCCAATTCTCATTCTTCTATAATATTGTGATGAATGGCTAGCACAAATACGCTTAGCATCGGCCAATAAGTCAGCCTTATTTGGGTATCATTTCATTTTTCTTTTCTCAATTTATCCAAACAACAAACCAAACAATCGTCTAGGATCAGCTTGCTAACTTTGATAGCATGAACTTGCTTTATGTAATGTGTTAAGTCTTACAGTGATGCAACAACAGTGCACAGCATATGGAGTATTAACTAAACTTGCACTGGCTGTTGTAGTTGTAGCAACCTGTGTTATGTGAGTAAGTTGCCTGCAGAAATAGAACAGATGCTTACAACTCAAACTGTCTTCAAACACTTTAGCTGCATCTGTCTTGATTTCTCTCAGTAATTGTTACTTTTGTTAACAAAATACCCACCAGCTGTCGGGTAAGCGGTCCAGTCATGCATCTAGATCTATGCTAATAATCTCAAAGCTGAATTGTAAGTAAACAATTTGCCTTAGCAGTCGTCCAGAAGTTACTTATGAATTGAACCTGCCAAGTGTGTGTTTGCAGGCTGTAATTTCAATTTTTATATCAAAACAATTTAAATGAAAAAGAGGAATTACCTGCCATCTCTGTCCCAGTCGTACACCTCCACTTTGATTGTTCTGTTGAGAGAGGCACCAGATAAGGATCAAAACTCAGGTTTAAAAATCATTTCCACATTTCTTGACACATAATAATAAGTTTACTAGACATTAAAGTACAATTTAAAAAGTAAAATTGGCTCTGTATATATCCAGATTTCAAATAAGTGACATAGTATAATCACATTCAAAGTGCTAAGACATCATCCATACATTATAAAACATCCATAGGCATTGTGCCTAACACTTGACAAGAGACGGATGCTAATTTCTTTTGTAATTGTTGTCATGGAGCCGTTCATAGACGTGGATCCATTCTGCAGCTTATCTTTATTCTACCACGCTGTCTGCCTGTCACTGTATTTGCCTCTGGTGATATGCTCTCCTCATCTCCAAATACATCTATTTCTGCATCCCATTATAGCTCACAAGGAAATGGAGGGGGGAAAAAAAGAAGAAGCTGAATAGTCTGCAAGAGACAGATATGCTGTGTTCGCTCTATCTACCAATATCTTCAACACGGGGGTCATTTCTCTGTGACAAAAGCAGGAGAGCGATTCACACAGAATAAGAGGGGTGAGGCAACAGGATAATAGAACAGAGAGGGAATTAAAACAGACAGAGCAAAAAGCACTATGGTGGAGAGAGCGAGAGATGCGGAGCAAGCAAGGGGGTACAAGAGGAAATGTAAAAAAAAAAAAAAAAAAGACTAAAAACTGACAGAACATAAATAAAAGACGGTCAGAGTGAAGAGAGAGAAGAGAGATGGGGAACAGTGCAATACTTGTTTCTCTTAGTCGAGAAGTGGGGACAGACTATAGATCATACTGCAGTCACGGCATTTCAGTCTCATAAGTTAGAAGTTAGAACAAGCTAAAGAAATAGCTTCATTAATCGTGAAGGCACAGGTATTAAGTCATTGTGTTAGACTTAAAACTGATAAATATCCCAAGGGTAAAGATTTGTGACCACACAGCAGTATTTCATGACTTTCTTATGACTTTGTTTTGAACTTACTGCAACTGCTCCTCAACTTTGTGAAGCCCAAGCAAAAAACTGTACTTTTCCATCCTCATCATGTTTCAGTATGAGACGGAGTGGAAATACAAACCATCATTAATGGTCCTTAGAGCTGCGCAGGGAGCCAGATGCACATTAGAGGAAAACCAGTAATAAAGTTAAGGGGTGGGAATTGGCTGACTGAGCATTGAGACTGGGCACTCTAGGGATGGATGAGTCCTGGCTGGTGCAACACTTTCTTCTCAAGAGAAACCAGTGTGTGTGTGTGTGTGTGTGTGTGTGTGTGTGTGTGCTCAGCTGCCTGCCTGTTTATGGGCGTGTGTCTTATTAAGTCAGTGTTATGCCACATCTCAGCAGGAAACCTCCCATCACACTGAGCTTTGATGATGTGACAGGAAACTGACAATGATTTCACTTGTGTATCTTATGGCCTCACCGTGTGTGTGTGCGTGTGTGCGTGTGTGTGTGTGTGTAAAAGTGAGAGAGAGAAAGAACACAGGCTAATCAATGCACCTATAAACAGTAGAGCACAGTTCTCTGTTGTTTGCCAGTTTGAGTTCCTCCTTATCTCTTCTCACAGGCTCCAGTGAGACAGACTGAACACATCGAGTGTGTGTGTGTGTGTGTGTGTGTGTGTGTGTGTGTTTGTGTGCGTGTGTGTGTACCCTATGTGCAATCCACTGTGGCTTTCTTGAGTCTTGATAAGACATGGTGCGACTCACCTCCCCTAATAAGCTTATTGGACCAAACTTCAGATCAATCCTGCTGTCTACTAGCTGGGCTACGCCAAACCCTATTGTCTGCTTCTTTGTGCCTTTTTCACTATGTGACACTATCGACACTGGAGGTGGCCACAAATACATCACTGACAGAAGAGAGACACTCTTTTCTTTGTTCTCTCAGTTTGTATTGGTCTTAAGTCGGCATCCCACATTAGAAGAGGGGCTTTTGGTAATACACAATCATTTAAAGACCCAATTTGAATGATATTTAAGTTATAGTATAAGAGGTAATACTGAAGTGAAAATAAAGGTTCATTTTACAGTAGCTTCTCTATTGGATAGTTTTCAATCATTTCTAGATGTTAGGGTTAGTGTTAGTATAGGGTTCAGTGAACTTGGTATTGCTTATTAAAGAAAAACAGACATTGTATTAAGTTGGTATGGTTAAGATAGCCTTTAGCACTGCTGGTCAAATGAACATGCAAAATCTGTGAAAAAATAACATTTACAATAATAAATTAATAATTAATGAATATTTACCTGGAAAAATCTCATTTTACTTGTAATTAGTAACAAATTGAACAGTTATTTCCGTGTTAGGATTTTCTGTAGAAATTAGTCTAATTCCTTTAATTCCTTATTTTTATTCCTATTCATGAGGACGTTTTAATTTATTAAAAATTACGAACCAATAAAAAAAGTGTTACCAATGGAAGAAAAAAAAAGTCTACATTCATGATACAACAAGTGAAATAAACCAAAAGAAAGAGCCAGTGACAATGAAACAAACCAGCTCCTCATGCCATGGACAGCTCCTGTATTTAAGGCAGTCCCAGCATCAGCACCATGGACAGTGGCCGTGACCCTCTTTAATGCAGATGTTCCACCCTGCAGCTGTAGGCTGATGTGCCTTCATGTTATATTCACATTCACAGCTGAGCATACTATAGATCAGTAAAGTTCTTTGGCACACTCGTGACCCAAAAGCTTCAAGATAGATAAAATGCCATTAACCTGAGCCTTTATCCATGGTAAATATCAAGTCATAAATCAGCCTGCTCCCAGTGAGTGCTGTCATTTCTAGCCTGTCATTTAGAGAAACATCTCTCCTAAACGATTTCACATTCACAAGATACTGGATGGAGTACACATATAAATTCTAGCCTCTAGTCAAACACTGCCAATTTTTCAAATTACTTCATCATAACAGTGTTTCATCTCCTGTTTTCCTGCTTCCTAATGACTCATAGACAGCCTCATAATCACGTACCACATTCTTACTCAGGTGGCACACAAGCAATTATGATCATAGACTTTTTAAAGCACATGGAGCCAGTGTGTATGTGTGTTTGAGGGCAGGATGACATTCTTGTTGTGGTACCAAAATAAATGGCTCTTGGCTCACCTTGCCATAGTATGACAAGAGGTTTAGTGGCACTCTGAGCTTTGTGTATTGACCTTAGTGAACTTAATACACCACCAGAAAATAAAGTTAGAGGCTTAACCGCAAGAAGGACTGTAAAGTGTAAGGATCATCTAGATAAGACTGGGTAAAACTGCAGCTATTGGCTTCACTCAGTAAATGGGACCATTATGCTGCTATAGACAAGCAGAAGAAATTGCACCATCATTGAAATGTATTTAACTATTCATTTAGATGAAATACTGTTTATAACATTATCATGACAATATTTGGGTTCAAATCACTTAACAAACTCAAACTATGTATTATACTGTTTTTGAGTATGAATTGTGGTCCCCTGGTCCAGTACCCTGTTTAATATTGCAGATATTTGTGTTCTTCATATTGGAAATGGATCAGAGGAATATAGCTTTTATCACTTGATAAAAATGATTATAGTTCATAATAGTTGTATGGAACATAAGCATTTGTCCCTAATGACCCCCTATACATAATGTTTTTCAGTAAATGAGACAAGCCTTTTAAGTAGCCAGACACAGCCATGCTATGTGGTGTGCTAAGCAGGCTTAAGAGGCCATTAGACACTGCCGGACCGTCCAATATATCAACCAATCATGCCCGTATTAAACTGCATGACCTTTGATTTATGTTGGATACTGAAAATCACTCACTCTGATGATTCAGAGGTTTGTCTGGGTTGTTCTGTTCACTTTAAGCTGCCGCAATATCTAACGCCTAAAACATAAGACCCACCTGTCATAATCACCATTGCAAAGAGCTCGAACAGGGATCTTAAAGGCCTGCCACACCGGGTTCAATGTGTTCTTCACCACCTCAGTCTTGTGGCAGATGGTAAACCTGCAGAAAGACATGAGAGGAAAAACAGAGAAAATAAGGAAAGGAGAAGTAGAGGAAGGAGAAATAAAGAGGTTTGTATAGAGAGAGAGAGAGGGGGGAAATGGAGAGGAGAGAGTTATGTGAAAAGAAGAAATACTTGAATGAATGGGGATGAAAAGTAAAGCGGAAAATACAACTTTCCACTAACTTAAAATAAAAGTGGAGGGCTGTGGAGGGCTAAACTTCTGCCCTGACACACACACACACACACACACACACACACTGCAAACAGATAATTTCATTAGTCCATTGGGTAGCAGGTGGACTTGCTATCTTCCGCCCTCAGAACACAAGGTCTTATCTGTCTTGTCACACACTGCTGGATGGAAAAGCCCACAGAGTTGGATCGAACACTCTTTCTCACACACACACACACACACACACACACACACACACACACACACACACACACACACACACACACACACATCTCCCTGGACATACCACAGCACTGCACTTGATGCCTCCTGCTTCCACACACACACTCATTCGTGCACATGTCGTGTGCAGACATGCCCACATGCAATGCACACACATGCTTTAACAGGCAGCACACCTTTTGATCTGAAGTGAATCAATGAAACCAATTTCCTTTGGATGCTGGGAAGGATTAAACCAAACATGAAACTGGAGAAGGGAGGATGGAAGAAGTGTGAAGGAAGAAGGGGGAGGGTGACTCACGTGCCGTCCTCATTGCTCCTGTAGAAGACCAGGAACGGGTCAGACTTGCCGAAGAAATCCTTTTTGTCTAGCTTGTTCCCACAGAATTGCATCATCACCGATTCCTATTGAGAAGAGAGAGAAAAAAGAAAGAAACTGTGTAAAAATGCATTCAGAGAACACATCTTCTCAGTCTTTTTATGCTTTGTAACCAAGTCTACCAATCTGTCCATGCAGTCAGCTCATCAGTCAGTTAGAGAAACCTCATTAAAGCAAAAATACAAAATAAACTTCAGATGCTTGGATGAACAATATAAAGTCATTTTGGACAACTGAAGGTGCTGGTGCAGATTAGTTGAGAAAAAAGTAATTCCTCTTTCTAACACTGACAACTTGGCAAAACATTTTATTAATGGCATACTATGTTATATCCCATTGTGTAGCTTTAAATATACCTAAAATGTCATATCATGATGTGTAAGTTTGACTAGTTATCTACATAAAAACAAAATACACCACTGCATCTTCATCATCACCACCTTCTCACACTCACCCTGCAGTTGTTCAGCTCCTCAGCTTTCACAATAATGGTCCCGCATTTCTTTCCTGGAATGCCTCTATAGACAACACAACACAACAAAAGGTTAAGGGGTTTATTTATTTATCCACCAGGGACAGTGCATATTAATGAACATTTATGAATATGATTATTCATTATTGCAATTTTGCTTTGCTTTAAGCCATATCTTAAGCTTATGTTTAAAGGTTAGGTAATTAGGACTATTATCAGTAGTGGGTGGTACTGACTAAGAAGACTGTCTGCCACATCTGTATTGTACAACACAGTGCCTTCTTATTTTCCCTTGTTACCCTGCTGCTATTTTCCTGTGTTATGAACTGGGTCAGTGTGGGAGGTGCAAGAGCATATAAGACCTTAAACATGAGGCAAGCATCTGCAAACTACAAACTACCTAAACTACATCAATTATACCAGTGTTCGGTCAAGTGTTGTTAGGGTCTGTTTGTAAAGGGGCTCAATTGGTTTCAGAGTTGTTTGCTTGTGACCAGCTTTGCTATGTGAAAGAACATCATAGCACGCATAAAGAGTTTGGCAGTCTGTATTGTATAATATGTCTAAAAATAGCCAAGTTGAATTTGATAGTACTGGCCACATTTTTAACATGTGAATTGTTTAATAAATCAGATATATGGATCGTAGTAAGTTTGCAGCTTGTTCTTTGTTTTTAGCGTGTACATAAAGAACTATGTCATCAGCATGCAGTTGTATTTTGACAGATGGCCAGACTCAAGGAAAGTCATTAATATACAAGCTGAACAAAGTAGGGCCCAGTATTGATCCTTGAGGAACACCAATGTGACAGTTAAGGTACTGTATGTTGATTGAGCATTGCTAGTATGTACCACAATGGTTACGCTCCATGTGCCCTTGCTCCCCAATCACACCAAAGCCTTCCTCTAATGTCTCTCCTGTTTAGTGAGCTCAAGGCTGAAGATCCACTTGACAATATGGAATAATCAGAAGACCTTTCACATGGGACCCTGTATGTGTGCATTCTGACATTCCTGCAATTCATCCCACACTGATTCACAGTCTCTTATGTGTCTATTGGTAAATGGTAAAATGGTAAATGGACTGTACTTATATAGCACCTTTCTAGTCTTTATGACCACTCAAAGCGCTTTATATTACATGTCATTCACCCATTCACACACATTCATACACATTCATACACTGATGGCAGGGGCTACCACGCAGGGTGCCAACCATCAGGAGGAATTTAACCATTCATTCTCATTCACACATCGTTGGCACTGCAACGGGAGCAATTTGGGATTAAGTGTCTTGCCCAAGGACACATTGACATGTGGACTGGAGGAGTCGCCAATCTTCCAATTGGAGGACGACCGCTCTACCTCCTGAGCCACAGTCGCCCTTATTCACTGCATCGATGTTTGACCATAGGGTAATGAGAAACAAGTAGGATTATTTCCTGAAAAACCAATTGGTTTGTGGTTGATTACAAACTGTCGGGGGGGGCACAACCGTGCTCAATATCATTGCTACATCAAGTACTCTGACAGAAATACACACCCTAAAAATAAGAAGCAAGACCTTGTGTTGCATCTATGGGTGTAGCCCTGTTTAGACTCTGGTTAATAAGAAACCTCATGGAAAGTTTTACTTCCTCACACTGCCTTCAAACATTTTCAAGACACAAAAGGAGCACTATTGAGAGTGTGGTGTTTAGGCACAGTGTGTCCGTTCATGTGTGGGTGTGTGCACATGAGTGTGCCATTTTGCTGTTGGTATGGGCAGGTAAGCATAAATGTGCCCATGTCATCCTGAGTAGTGTGTGTGTGTGTGTGTGTGTGTGTGTGTGTGTGTGTGTGTGTGTGTGTGTTTGTGTGTATGTGTGTGTGTATGGGTGTGTTTCACCTTGTAAGTGGAACGTTGCAGCTGTGGAACAAGCGGAAATCTGTGATGTA
Organism: Scomber japonicus; assembly: GCF_027409825.1. NCBI lineage: Eukaryota > Metazoa > Chordata > Actinopteri > Scombriformes > Scombridae > Scomber > Scomber japonicus. Next base: position 9,450,192 of record NC_070600.1, on the reverse strand, counting down.
GTATGTGGGTGTGTATGTGAATGTGTAAGCACTTTCTTGGAACAAAATCATGGTCTTGAAGGTGGACTCAATGACATCATTTACAACAAGTCCTCCAAACATACACACAAAAACACAATTTTTAAAACTGGAAACACTGTTTTGTGTCCATTAGGAAGCAGACAAGAGCAGGTTGTTGCATTCTCATCATCATAGCTAGATTTCGCAAGTAAAATATTAATCTACTTTAAAGTTTTAATTCTTAAGATTTTCAAGAAATCAGACCTCATTTTTGATACTATGTTGGTTTTAAACAAATATTTAAACAGACATGCTTGTCTAGATGTGGAAACTTTAGTACAAATGTCTATTTACTCATTCACTCTGCATCATAAGCCATATTTATATATGAGATTTACACTCATAAATATCATTAAACATTTACAAAATTCTTTAAATGCTTGTTTTACTTGGCAATTACATCACAGTTAAAGATATATGTTTGAATACTTTATCACTTTTATTATAGTATTATATAGTGATGATGGTGTTTCCACTACTATTCCAATCCTCTGACCAGAATAAGCAGTCAAAGGAAATCACCCATGTGTGGGATGAGGAGCAGGGAGACATAATTTGACTTAACTTTTGAGAGGTCTTGCAATCTGACACAGAGGCCTGTCGTCTGATGAGCTCTGCTCTGAGAGACCCACCTGGCAGAGATCGACTCAGGCTGTCATTTAGACAGCCCAGAATTGGGGTCGAGGACCTCTGCGTGAATGTAATTCAAGTCTCCTTTAACTCCTACACAGGGAACTGGAGGGAAAGCGCTTCTGAAACGGCAGACTTATCAAAATGAAATAGATCCCGGAAGCAATGCTTTGCATTTTTCTGTCTTTTTTTAACTTAAAAAAGGAATACCATTTTCTCAGGAATCTTAAGATAACCCTTTAGGGACAGAGATTTTTTTCTCCTTCTCCTTTTTCCCTTTGATAGTTACTTTCATATCAGACAACACAGGGGAATGGACTCAGAGAATTTGGATATATTAGGTATAAAGTGACTGTAAGTTATTCAGAGCAGGACTAATTGGAACTAGTTCAGACTGATAGACTGAGAAAAAGCCAGAAAGAATGATTGAGAGCTTACTCAGGTACCTTACAAAGCAGATACAATCAGTGTTTCCTATTACAGAGATCCACTATAACTGCTTGCTTTTGTCACTGAAAAGACAGAGAATATTATTTGACTTCTTGTTCTGTGGGTCTCATGTTGTTGAGTTTTCTAATAAAATCAGTCGATTTAACTGTATCAACACCAATATTGCATAAATACCTTTTAGATAGCACTAACATTACCAGAGAAGATCTGGTCAATGACTCCTGTTAAAACAACCCCCTGTGATTTAAAGTAATAGTAGTAAAATCACACTGTGTAATGATTTTGTTTCAACATTTGCACAGGTGTGCCCTTAGAAAATGAATATCCTCCACCAAGCTGTAGTTTTACCATCCAGATGACTACACAATTAAATAAGAGACCTCTTCTGGTCAAGCTATAATCAAACCCACCTTTATGAAGAACATTTTCATTACTGACTCAGAACTCAGCAAATTTCCATCCCACATGAACCCAAGTTTATGAACATGTGCTGCTTGGAAACTAACCAAAATCATGGGGATCTAATATTTAAAAAAAATGATGCTTCACCTCATTGTCATCTAGTTCAAAAGAGGCAGCGTTAAACATGAGCAGCAATGTAAACAGTCATTGACACAAAGCACTGTGTACATGTCAAAGGGCAGAACAGACTAAAATAATGCACAGCTGATTAAACATAATGAGCTGCGTGGGTTGCATGATGTACTGTAGCAGTCATATGAGCTACTGGTATCATGACCCTTCATCAAACATTAACTTTATTTCAGACACAGAAAGTTCTTGCACTTCCACCTACGGAAAAAATCAACTTGCACGTTTGTGTAGTGGTGGAGTGTGACTAAGTACTCAAATACTGCACTTAAGACCAATTTTGACGTACTTGTACTTTGCTTTGGAAAAAAAAAAAGTTCACTTCATGCTACTTTTTATTTATACTCCACTAACTTTCAGTATGCTATTTTATATTTAACTCCACTGCCTCAATCTGACAACTACAGTTGCTTTGCAGTAGAAGATTTAACATATAAAACATCTGATCAGTTAATTAGTTTTTGCATAACAAGTACATAATATGCATTTTACATCAACAATTCTATATTACTGCACTGTACTAGAGTTATATTGTGATTGTATGGCTTTAAACAGATACTTTAGATACTTCTGCCACCACTACTTCCATACAACTTACCCTAATATGATGTGTTCAGTGTCATTTTACACACCGGTAACTCAGTTTAAAGTCAACTCCATTATTTTTTTTATTTTTAATTGAAATAAAATACACTTCAAACTCAGTGGTTTTATCATAAACCAAGACTCTCAGTGATAAAGTACATTAAAGTGAGATTCTATTACCTCCTGTCCTATTTTCCACTTGGGTTGTACAATAAATGGCTTATCCTTATCCTTCCGGCCATGGTGACAGAAAAAGAGAGGCAACTTTTTAAAAGCACAATAAAGTCATCTCATTGCAACATTATGCTGGAAGAAATGGTTGAAGACTCAAACGCACACGTACACACACACACCAGCCACCGCCGCCAGACATGCGCCCAGAATCCGTGTCGCTATGACAACTCTGTTGAGATGGGGCCCCCAAGGCGGGATATCGAATGGGATTCCTCTGCTCGTTATTTCCTTAAATGCTTGTTCTCACTCCTCTATTTTTCAGAACGCCGCGGTCATTATTCTGGCAAAGAGATCTGCCTTAAAATGATGCGTGGGTGGCAACCGTGGGGATTGCATAGTTACTGGATGAGTAATGTATCGCACAATTTGCCGTACGTACACGTGCATACAGACAAACAATGTGATAAAAGAGGGAGCAACTCAAATCCTTTATGGACATTTATACATACAGTGTGCCTGCATGTGACTAAACTGCCTCTGAGAAAATGAGTTTGTCCATCTCAGTAGAGAGCAATGACATGATTGAACTTCTTGAACTGCTGCATTCAGTGTGAGTGTTTTAGATATAATATCAACACGTGGCAATGTCTCTACAATGAGAAAAAAGAGAACATACTTTCAGATGTGAAAAAAGCCAGAAAATGTTGTCTGTAACTGTTATTATTCTTTGTTTGGCATTCAGCGTGAAGTGAATGATTTCAATGTATTAAAACAGAGCATTTCAAAACACTCAGCTCATCACCGTTTCATGAGGTAGGTAAATTGCTTTCCTCTTTATAGTTTATTTGAGACACGCAAAAGCACTCCAAAGTTGAAAAGTGCTTCAGGTGTATCTCAGGCTCACTCTCTCTCTGTATGTCTGTCTGTGTGTGTGTGTGTGTGTGTGTGTGTGTGTGTGTGTGTGTGTGAGGAAACACTGTGAATTCTATAATCAAGACACATGGATTTGCAATCAGCGTCTGGTGAGAGACAGTAATTAAGTCTGGGCCACTTCTGGGCTGCAGTGTAACACCCATGCATCAGCACGTACACACACATGCACCAACAGAGGCTCACACACCCATAAACACACGCACACACACACATACACACGCACACACAGACACATTGCACTCATGTGATTGTCATTATATTCCTAATGAAGGGAGGATACCTGAATGAGGCATCAATTATTATTATATCCCCGACCACCAGAATCCATCTTTTCTTGGTGGTGCGCGCACACACACACTGACACACCGACACACCGACACACACACACACACAGACATTTTTCCACTTGCAGGAAACTCATAACCATAATTCTCTCAGAAAAAAGGAACATTGACATCAAATGTGTGTCACACCAGAGGCAGATAGAGTTTCTTTGTCCTCCCTTTATAAATGCTTACAATCAAGCTTGTATTCACAGCTATCATCCTTTGTGCTTGTGTGTGTGTGTGTTCTCAGTTCACTTGTACTTGCAATTGTAGCCCACTTGGCTCTTCTACAGTTCAGCCGGCTTTCTCTCTGAACCTGTACCACTTAAAATGAACGCTGATAGATCTTGTTTGCGGGCACAAAAGAGGCAGAGAGAGAGATAACAGAGAAAGAAAAAGAGGCAAAGAGTGAGACAGAGATTTAGAAAGTGACAAAGCTGCCTCACTGAATATTCAAGAGACCCTCCATAATGAACATTAGCATCAGTATTTCCAGGGAAAATGTTATCAGTAATGAAAATGCTAATTCGGTGCAAAACGTCTCAGGTGGTATTCACTAAACCTGAGTGCTCTCATGCAAATTTAACCAAACAATGAGTCAGGGTAACACGCTGCAAGCATTTCAGAAGTTAAAAGTCAAAATGAGCCCTCGAGGGATTTATTAGCGTCTACATGCACACTGAATTCATATTCCACTTTTTGTTCAAGTTACTTCAAAGGAGTAATAATGAGATTAAATCAAATAAAATCTATATGCCTGATGTCATTTTTTAATTGTCATAAATTGTCCTAACCCTTACAAACTATTCAGGGGAAATTTGACATTTGAGAGCTGTAAAAACACCATATACACATTTCTTTTAGCTGGACTTCTCTTAATGTGACACACTGTATACAATAATGGAAATAAACTGCATCATTTCTTAAAAATTTTGTGCAGGTGATACACATTTTATATACACAAATGTACAACTTTGACCTGAGTTTATGAAAAAAAATTAAAAATCAGCATATAAACATGTTGCATTCTATAAAATGTTCACATTGACTATAAAAAAGTGATCCTGAATGTCTTTTTCCCATGAGATTAATCAAATATTTATTAATGACTGATGGGGAATAGATGGGGAGACTAATACATAATACTAATATAACACGAATGTGAACAGTCTCTCTCTCTTTGTCTCTCTCTCTCTCTCTCTCTCTGACACACACACACTCCTGAATGCCCACCAGAGATTGATTGAACAATGTAATTAACTGTAATTAGCACTCATTAAAATTGTTAAAGATCCCCCCTGTCTTCTCAGGCTGCAGGTGTGTGTCTGACGAAGTCTACAACACAGACAAATATACTGTACACACACACACACACACACACACACACACACACACACACACACACACACACACACACACACACACACACACACAAAGCCATGAAGACAGTGACTGGAACAGCTGTGGCTTCTTTATTTTTTAATAAATGTTGTTTCTATTTCTGCACTGATGACTCATGGCATCTTTTAAAAACACGGTCTATAAATGATGGAATTTATGAATACATGCATTGCAATCAGACTTCACTTCTTTTTTTTTAGCTGCCTACATATTAGCAGTGATGTGGCACAATATATGGAGTGTGAATGCTCTCAGTACATAACTCCTACTCAGCTATGTTTCCACTGTCTACTGTTCTCTTGCTTTTTTTTCTCTGACTGTAGTCTCTGGTCTCGTCTCTCCCCCTGTATGTGCGTATCTTACTCACAGACTTGAGTTGCAATGCTTATCGGAATACAAAAAAAAAAAATCTGATATCTTTAATATTTCCCATCCAAACAACTTCATACTCAACAATACACTTCCTATGGCCCCAAGCAACACACCTGCCAAGTGTGAAGTCCATCGCATGATGAGACACCTTTTAAAGTTGGATGTTGCTGCCATAAAAATGCCCCTCCAAAATTCAATATTCAGAATAACCTACTATATATTTATTGTCTCGAGGACTGTCTTTACTTAGGGACCGACTCAAGAGCCAAAGGAGCAGGACTAACATTCATACAAACACAGGGAAACCATAAATTCCACAGAGAAACCCCTTGTGGGACCTCTTGCAGTGAGAAAACACTGCATCTCTGTGCTGCCCATGTGGAAAACAAAACTACCACAGTGCCGGGACGAGCAAATAGAATATATAAAAGTATCTGACAATGCAAACAGTCACTCAGTGGAAAATATAGCTGGAATACAGAGGAGATCAGGGTTCAACTTGTTCAAAGAGAAAGCAAAACAACCTGTTCTCCGTTTGTATGAATATGAAATTCAACGAAATGACTACAAGCATCTGTGCAGCGTCGATGTGTGTATGTGTGATGAGGAGGAGGAGAGTGGGGGGGGAGGGAGGGAGGGAGGGGTTTCTTGAGGAGGGTTTTCAGGCTAGACAACATCATTTTGCACTTTGGAGAGCGCGTATGGTGCACACATACACATAGATGCTCAAACTCTCTCTCCCCTTTCTTTGTCTCTGAGTGGGAAACCTGCCACTGCAATCACCATGGCGATTGTGAAGCGAAGTGGATGACAGTGTTGCTTTGAAACGAAGAGGAGTAGCTGCAAACACATACCAAAAAAAAGACAAAAATACACACACACACACACACACACACAGAGGTTGCCAGGTTGCTGACTATGTTCAGTGAAGGAATGCCAGTTTGGCTGTTATTTCTCTCCCAACACACCCCTCCTTTTACATCTGAAGGCTCATGGAGGCTTCAAATGAACGAGCAAATTGGATTAAAAAAGACACAATTGAAAGGAAGCCAAGTGGGCCTCAACCACGAGAGATGAAATATGTGAAATAGAGGAGGCCAAAAGAGCAGAATCATGGATAACAGTAGATAATGATGTATCCTAATTAGTAAGTCTAATAAAGCTGCTTTGGCTGCGGGTCCTGATCAAAGTATTTTAACACTGTATAGCTTTCATAGTGATGGTTTCCTATATAATGCAGCTGCACAGTGCAATCTAATCCTAAAGTTACATTTGTATCTGCACTGCCAATCCAATTTGGTTACATGCTGAAGAGCTACGTAGAATATCTGTATATAGGAGCTGTTGTGGCAGGAAGATCTGAGCCCACAGCAGCACTTCAGAGATGCAGTTCTCCTGTAAAATGTCACAGAAATAGAAGCAAAGTGATCATTTTTTAAAAACCGAAAAACATCTCGCTGCCTGTGTGGATATCTTTATCAAACCTGCTGGCTGCCATTTATTTGTTTGTGCTGCTCTGTGGATCATTTACTCGTAACGCTATGTGCTAAGAATACGTTTTAAGTGCAACAAGGGTAGTAAGACTAAATACCGACAGATATTCAACATTTTAAAATGTCATTCATCATTTTAATGCACAAAACAATGCTTAAAGATAGTTTTGGAGGTGTTTACAAATGAGGAGCTGCATAAAGGGTTTGGGGTTATTAAATGATGAAATGATAAAGAGAATGTACTATTATATGATTCACCTAAAAGTGCACAGTCCCAGCCTCAGTCTTCTATGTAATTACAGAAACAGTGAAACAGAGGAGGATATATGAAATTATGTTAATTTGATTATGAAAATGTTTGACCTTATATGTTTTTTCTCAATTTATTAGTTTGTCTTTAATTGCATGCATCTGATTTCAATTTAGCTGGTTCTGTTTGTTTTACCATTATTTACTGTCTTGTATTACATCATGTTTTTTTTACCTACTGAAAAAGTTCATAAAATACTGAAATTATTAAATGTCATGCTCTGACTGCTGTTTGTACATTTGTTTCAGAGTAAGATTTTGATGAATGTGTTGATGTGAGTGCAGTGACAAACGACCCAATGTGTCATTAATCTAAGCTGTGATTCTCAAATGCACAAACTAAAAAAGATGAAGAGCGGCAATATTTTTTCCTTGCTCACAGTTGTCTAGTTTAAGTAAATGTGTTTATTCCCTGCGGATGACAAATGGATAATACATCTTAAAGGCTTCATGTTTTTTCTAAAGGGAAAGATGCTCCCTTTTATTCTTCTTCAGTACAGTAAGTATTAAAAACCACAACACACTCTGACATGATTTATCTTCCATATAGGATGCATGCTACATTATTGAGTGTTGAATAAAAAACTGTATTGTATTCTTCAAATAGAAAACAGACACCAAGATATCCAGAATGGTTTCTTGTATTGCTGGTGCATGAAAATAGATGCATTAACCTCTAAAGGTGGTTTAATTTAAACTGAACTGCTTGTTCTTATTTCTCATTATTTTCATTATTTTAACAATTCTGTGTACACTGACGAATCTTTGGGGAGAAAAATAAATGTAGGCTCACAGCTTCATGGGAATACACACAAGGAAACATTTATAAACAGATGCAAATATCAAACTCTGTATGTTTTGCTGCATACTGAGAAGACAGAGTGCCAAACATGCCTAATGAACACAATCAATGTAATGAGGATCAGTGTATGAATACCCTCGAGTGTGTGTGGGTGGGTGGTTATGTGTGCATGTATGCATGTGTGTTTGTGTGTTTGTTCATTAGCAGCTTATGCAGGTATGCACTGTTGCTCAGCTTAGTTTCCCCCATAAACAAAAGTCAGAGATGCACCCTTGATGCTGCTTGAGTTACTCCAATTACCAAGCAGCAGGTACTCCTCTTTATTAAGGAAATCTACACATACCTCACAACTCCAAAGCTTCCTGCCTGCCAGCTTATACATTCAGTAACGTTTTCCTCCGCTGAGCTGTAACTGCAGCTTATTTGACTGGTTTGCTCATGGAGATTGGTTGTACATCTTACTGGCCAGTAAGCCTCATGAATATACAATAGGCCTACTGAACTCACAGATGGTAAGAGTCATTTACCAAAGCTCTTGGAGTATAAAAGCAAACTGGCATGAATCACAAATCAGGTACTGTCCACTCAAACAGCAAGCTACCTATTTGTGCTTAGCTTATCTTAGCATAAAGTCTGGAAGCAAGAGGAAACAGTTAGCCTTGCTCTTTCTGAAGTTCAAAATCTAATGGCACCTCCAAATTTTGTTAACTTACATACCAAATTGGTTAAGTTTAAAAAGTTTAAAATCAGCAATTTGTGAATTTAGGGGGACGTTAAATGCAATTTCTTGGCTAGGGGTAGTGACTTCCTGGAGGCTTCGATGGTTGAGTGGCAACAAGTCACTGTTTCCAGCCAAGAAACAGTTCAATACGTATCATTGGTTGGTACATGTTGGTAGGCTAGCTGTTTCCACCTGATTTCAGTCTTTATGCTAAGCTACACTTAGTACTCCTGAGGGAGTGTAAATGGGGTTATTTTCAGATATATTTACAAAAATAATTGCTTGTGTAGTTAGTTGCTGGCTGGAAAGACATCCTCAGTGACCACTATATAAAAACAACTTTACATATCTTAGTGGTAAAGAGCCTTCATAAATTATGTAATAATGGCTGATACATAGAACTGTGTCCTCCTGGTCCTTGTGTAAGAACAGCAGGTGTAAAACAAGCTTGGGCAAAATCAACTGCCAAGGCCTGATACACTACAGGAAATTCTTGACAGTATTTGATTGTGTGTGTCGACCATTGATCACTATTCATCAGAAAGTGATGATATATCAGCACACTTGCAGGTCTGAGCACAACTACTCACCCTAGAGCTTTTTCCATGCGACTGCCCATCGATCCAACCACCTCTCCAAGAGTACAGTGGGCCTGGCCCAGGAAGTCCTGCAGTTAATAAAAGAACACATTATTGTGATTAACACAAGACAAAATACAATCAATGTAACAAAACTGATGAAATGAATTACTCACAGCCACAATGCACCAAAAACAACCTCTTTCCCATTACTACAGAGTGCAGCCCTGCAGACTAAAACCTTTTCCAACACCTCCACATTCCCCAATGACAGATAATATTGGCAAGTAGATTGAGCCTTCCTCCCACCAGCCCTCACACCTGCCCCACTCTGCTCCCTTGCCACTTTCTTGGTAAATTAAATCACCACTTTAACTGACCACATAATGAAACTTTACAGGTGACACTGACAGAGAGGCAGATGGAGAGAGGCAGAAAAAGAGCAGAGTATATACACCAAATTTAGAAAAAAACACAGTTAACATGCAAATGTAAGGTATATTGCCATATTTATGATATAATAAATCCTGCAGTGAAAATGTACTTTGGGTGCTATTTTAATTCATTTAATTGTTGAATTATGCTCAACCAATTAAATGTATTTGCATGAAAATAATAAAACTAACAACTGTAACACACATGCTGATGCCAGATATGTCTTTTCTAAAAGCATGGAAGCTATTACAGAAACATGGAATCTTCATCTCTCTTACTAGGGGGCAGATGGGTGAGAATGTTTGTCATTATTGGCCGGTGTCTCTAATATCAGACTGGAGCAGCTCCGAGCGGCACTTACTTAATGGATTCTCTTTGCTCCATTGATTAGCCTCTTCTGTTATTCTGCCTCTATCTCAATCTGCCTACCCAGTATCGTCTCTGCCTGTCTAGATCGTATATCTCATCAACATTGCGTACATGCAGTCATATAACTTTAATTTGTCGTAATCACATTTTTTTGTTTTTTTTGGTCCGCAATAATATATGTTTTTATGATTTCCCCCCTGTCTATGATGTATTCTGTGCAGTTAAAATCAAACGTCCCCTAGAAAACAGTGGCTGTTGCCAGCATGATCTCAATGAGGAGAATTGGCTGTGTGCAACTAATGGCTAAATATATAACAGCATGGGCTAGAAAATGAGTTAATGTGGAAAAGACACATAGCTGTGTGAGTGTAGTTTCATTCAGTAATATTCCAGAGAAGCGTACTGACTGATGGATAAGACTGAGATCCAGAGCAGTGAGGGGTTCAACGGGAATTTGGATTATATGGCTGATGGATAGTATGCTTTTTGCAGTACTACAAGTGATTTTGGAAATATTAAGCATACAGGTGTGTATCTAAAATTTGGATTGAGATACAATAGTTAATTTCTTTAATAATGGTGAATACTTAATGTATTCATTAACTACTGTTATTCTTTCTATTTGCTAATAATGCAGCCATAACTGTTAGTATTCCACTCATAAACACTTTGTCTTCAGCAGTTTTACATGTTAATGAGGTGCTTATGAATAGATTTTGGTCCAAATTCTGAGTTATATTTTCCAGAAGGTGGTTAAATGCCCTGCTGGAAGATAAACATCTGTCAGAACTATTTATCCCAACCTGGCAACTCAAATGCTGTTCTTATTTTTGGCTTGTAACTGATCATTTACTTATGTATAAAACATAAGTAGATGATTTAGTAACAATGCCATTAGTTACAAAACCAATAAAAGATGATTAAAAGTGTTACACAGGGTTTTTATGGATGTTTTGGTAGTTTTCTGATATCAAATGGGTATAACATTTGGTGCTCAGGGCAGAGAAGCATGGAAGCCGAAATGCATTTTAGCTTTTGATCAGCTAGGCTTCCCATCTATCTGCACATACAGGCTCAAATTAATGTGGTCGACATAGACGGGATTGGGTGTGAGTATGTGATTTTTATCTCTCTCACTACCTTTCCCTCCACATTCCACACTCGTTCTCACCTGGTTCCCAGGTGTGCCTACAGCTCCCATGTTAAAAGACTATCTAATGGATTGGCTCTCTAGCTTTCCCCCCTGAGACCCACATCGAAGGCTGGTTAGATAGTGGACTGCCTCCAAGCCAACGCGCCTCTCCCTTCTTGTATGAGATTATTGATTTCAAGAAAGTGAGGCAAGGGGGAGGAATAACAGATTGAAGGGGTGAAAGGGGAAATAGAGAGATAGATAGAAAGTGAGAAAACAAGGGTACAGTATGGCAGTGGAATAGAATGAAAAGGTGACAAAATGCCACAGCGAGATGGGAAGACAAGAAGAAAAGATAAGGAAAGCACAAGAGCCAGATCAGATCTGGAGACACAGACAGCGACGTACAATGGGGAGAGAAATATCTTGAAGGGAGACAGGAGGTGTTTCTCATCATCGTCTTCGTTCTATATTCACACAGTTTCATACAGCTGCTGACAGAAAAAATACCAGCACTGCTTTTAAAGGCTGACTTAAAAGCTCATACAGTAATGAAGTTGTTGGAGGTATCACATTAAGAGGAAGCGGAAAAAAAGGATGTTGCTTTTTAAATTTTTCATAGAGCTAAAATCTAATAGCAATACATGTATCTGAAATTAAAGGTAGAATATGTAGAATGAGCAGAACAACGCCATCTAATGTCTCGAGATCGTAGTCGCAACAACCAAAAAGTAATTCCAGCAGTCGGGTTGCCAGGTCCGGTGCCAGATTTTATTTTAGCTCTAACTCTGTAAATATACCACTTTATCCACATGTCTAACCTTTTTAGGTGAGAAAGTAGCCCTTTAGATACACAATGTGACGCTAATTTGTCCAAATAACATCTGCTTAAAGTTTTGTTCCTGCAAATTCGGAGCCACTCAAGTTAGCCGTAGCGAGTAACGCACTTCCGGTCATTTTCACAAAATAAAACACCCGTTGCCTTTTATTATTAAGAAAACCATAACGATAGAGTTGGTGCTTTTATTTTGAAAACAGGAAGCGAACATACCCTCGCTGTAACTGACTTGGAACCACCGAGGTACATTACATTGTAACGCCAGTGGGAGTAGCAGCAATGTCTCTGCATGTACTGCCTAATCCTAAACACCGATTGGCTTGTGTGTGGTGTCGTCAGAAGCAGGAGAGGCTCACGGTCGTAAACATCTAGTCACGTGTACTCTGAGATGGACGTGCAGGTCAGGAAATGACGTAAACGGACCGTATATGGTTTGTTATTTGTGTTATTACATTACGTGTTGGACTAAATACATGGACATATTGAGGAAAATATTCCGGTTTTATGAAAACGGATTTCATATTTCACAAGAATGGATACTTGGCGAGCTGTACAGAAAGTCCTGTGTCATAGGATGATCGTTGTGGATAAAGGGAAGACTTTGAAGGTATGTAGGCATTATAGCTTTTCTCACTTAGCTGAGTGGCTAGCCGAGCTAATCGCTAATACTATTACGGCTGTGAGCAACCATATAAGTCGTGAGTGGTCTTGAATGAATCAGAACAATCTAAGCTTTCCAACAATGTACGGCATGAATATATATGTTTAAGGGTTGGTGTTTAAAACATTCAGAAGACCGTGTGGCTACCTCCTAACATCCGTCCCGTCCCGTGAACGGAACAGCGAGCGTTAAGAGGTTAATGATCAAATATCAAAATCCGAATAGCGTCAGAAAGTCAACCCACTCTCCACATTTCCATTGCTACCGTTTTGATACTTCATGGTACACAAACAAATAGCATCTCATATGAAAGCTAAGACCCTGGTGAGTTCAACAGTACCACTATTATTGCGCTAAAAACTCAGTGAACCAGCAGCCAAAGAATACAAAGGTAAACAACCACTTATTTACAGCGACTAACAGATATTCTGTCTTACCTTCGAAGTTTTGTGATGAAAAGTTGTACTTGAGAGCAAAAAACGCTGGTTTTAGTAAGTCCAACACGGCTCTGCTTGTTTACAACTCCATTTCACCCAGTGCCAGCCTACAGTAGCTGCACCGGAACAACAGGCAACCCTGGCAACCCGCAATTCCGGCCGTTAATTGGCTGGTACAATGTACACAGAACGTGTCAGAACGTCATTGTCGAACCAGTCAAAACATTTTAAAAATATTAATTCAGACTACATTTTTTTTTTTAATGGAAAAGCAATACTTTCATTCTGTACCCCTCAAAACGCCCCGTGGCTGTATTATTTTAAAAAAAATATAGCTTTTAATAAATATTCTACATATTCAACCTTTAACTGTCTTCACTTTTCCTTCAAATAAAATATCACATAATGCCGTCCAAATCAGATTTTCTGATAATGTGTTATCAAGCATATTACCTTGATACAAGAGCCTCATCAATCACCTGAACATACCACCAATTATTCATGTTTTAAAAAATCACTAAATGCTCAAAAACCATGTTTACTGAGGTACATTACCTATCGACTATTCATGTCTTGTCAAATATCAATTAATACCTCAAAATGGTAAAGACATGGTAAGTATACAGTATATGCTGTATGTGATCTGTAGTTAAAGGTCTAAACATGTACTACCAGTGTGGTCTTGCACCAACATCAGACTGATTGTAACAGAGGTAAGATTTCCTTTTGCATTGTACTGTAAAGCCCAGCCTGGTGCTAGATAATGATAGTGCACAGCAGTTTACTGTAATTGACCATATTGGCTCAAGGAACCCACTTCCTGTGATTCTCCACGCTTTTCCACAGGTGCTTGGGACCTTAATGAGGCTGAAAATATAAAGCCTTGTGCCACTACAAAGGGTCTCAATCACACCTAATGCATTTATTCCAGCTAAGATCCTGAAATGGCTCTCTGGAAATATGAAAGAGAAAAGTAACTCCACCCCCCTATTTTAGAGTAGCTGTTGACATACATAGGAAACATCTATAAAGCATTGTAGTCTTTTCTTGGTCAGACTGACTTTTTGCTGAAGTCCATTAGAAAATACAGAATGATAACAGAGAGTGAGAGTTAATCACCACCCTGACATTCATTAACTTTGGACAGCTGACAAACACTCACTAATATCTGAGTGCTACTCAGTGCTGCAACGTATAAAAGAAAGCACTTGAAAAAAGGGCCTGCCACCCCTCCCTATACCCTCTAATGGTATTTAATGGTATTGTAAGCTTCTAACATTTGGATCAAGATATAAGATTTAAGAGCTTGGTCTAAGATGAAATACTCAATATAACAAGTTCATAATTTATGATCTACCCCTCTTTAAAGCCTCTAGTTTCCTGCCTCTGCTTGGTTCTTCCAGTTATCTCACCCTCTCTTCACAAAACTCTAGGAAGTCATGTGACTTTGTGTGTATTGTAAATATGTGTGTGGACTGGTTGGGCCAGACACTGAAGAACAAACAGTGATAAGAGCTCAGGTATGGCAGACTTGTGGCAGACTGGGACACAAAAGTCAAGTGTGTGTGACTTAAAAAGATTTTCCATAGATACACACTATCACACACACACATGCTGGATATATATATTGCAGCAAGCTTTGACCAAGAACCACTGAACATACAAGAAAGGAGTGCATGATGACAATAGTCTTATTTAGAGATAACAGCCACATAGCAGAAAATGATATAAAACTCATGTACATTTGGTTGGTTTGTTGTTGGTATATCTACTTAACAGTCCAGGTCTGAAAACACCTGACCAAACAGGTCTCGGATATCACTGAAAAGCCTGTTTCATATCAACAGGGATGTGCAGACAAGATTATAGTCCGATACAGACTTTGGGGATACACAGACAGGGATTTATGAATGCAGAGGCATTAGCACATCTACAAATATTTAGTGACTAGATGCTACTCCACTCATATCATCCAACAAGAGCCAAATAATCCAAGTAGGCAACTGGCATTAATGGTTAGGAATATGTCATTTGGTCCATCAAAAGTTAAAACTTAAAATGTGCACAGACAGGTGAGATAGGAAGAGGTCTATGTTGGAGGAAATGCGGAGAACAGCTAGCAGACCACTTCCATATATTTTGGCATACTGGCAGGAGGTAATAGAAGCAACACAGAACATTTGGTGACTGATTTGACTGTTTATTCTCTACAGCCTATTTGGGTAATATTGCAGCTCATTTTTCGGTGCAAGACAAATATCTATAGAAGATATTATTAGCAGGCAGAAAACTTCAACATGAAAATGGTTATAGACCGAACTTCCAATAAAGAGTGACTGGATAGATATTGTGACTAATCATCCAAGTATGGAGAGAGAATGACCTTCTCACTGAATTTACGGGTTGATAAATTCTTGCAATACTGTGGAAAATGGATTGTGTTTGAGACCTCATGAGATCATTACTGCATGAACTGACATTAACATGTAAATGCTTTACAGTGGGAGCTGCATCTTCCCTGTTTGAACTACAGACCTCATTATCCAGTGGCCCGCAGAGAGCCACTGTTGCTTACCAGAAAAGACCAAGTTATATGTTTCTAATTGCAGTTGCTAATCACAGCTATCAATGGGGGAAAAAGCAGGGTGGACAGGGGAAATCAATGTTTATTCGATATTCTAAATAAACTACGAGCCATTGGGATAATGTGTTATTACAGTGGATGATAAACACACTCATTGTAATGGCCAGATTACTGTTATGTGGCTGAAATGAGGCTAATGGGAGGTAATGACGAGAACAGCAATCACGCTAACACAAAACGCTCGCTCGCACCCTCACAACATAATCAGCAAACAACGTGTGACCTCCACGTGCGCCAACAAACACACATGCAATCAAGAGAAGAAGTTGTGGTACTCACGTGTTTCGACAGGTTGGCACTCTTGGAGTCAACATCATACCTACAGAAGAGAAGAAAAAGAGAGCAGGAGAGTCAGTGGGTTAGGAAGCGATGGAGGGTGACAGGAGCTCAGCTGGGAACACAACAGGGATTACAGACGGGGTAAATCAGTAATGGGACCAAGCAGCTTGTCACCGTCGATCTCGCCAGAGGCTCCGGGTATTTCACTTCCCCAGCATTGTAGACATCCTCCATTATACTGACACTAAATGGACTAATTGGCAGTCGCACATATCATTGTGAGAGTATACGTGTTTGTGCATGAAAGAGAAAGAGAGACAACCCACAAACCAAGAAATAAGGTGTTAGTGAGTAATTAAGTAAATATGAACCTCCTTGTTTCCATCTCTCCTCATTAAAGTGTGAGCTTCAGTTAAAAATCATGCTGTTTTTGGGGTATATTTGAGTATTATTCACACTTCATATTCCTCAAATCCACCAGCCAGGCCTCTCATGCAATATTTGAAGAGAAGAAAGAAAAAAAACTGTGTCCAGAAATGGCCCCTCCAAGGCAGAGACTACTCTAAAGAATGGGAAGCAATCAGACGAGCCATTCACTCAGCAATTTGAGGTCATTTCACAGCTCGGGTCATTTCACCCACCACTAAAAGTGGATTGCCCTTTGCCAGGTAATATTTTGGAAGAGAAATGAGGGTCAATTTACTCACTTTACAAGACTGTTCAAGATGACGTACATCCTGTGTGTGTACATGTGTGTGTTGCACATTGCGTAATTAGGATTCTAAATTAATCCGAAGCATGACCAAGTGCTGAAAATGATTAAATATGATCATATGGCGTGTTACTGTTACTTCTTCCACCATCTTCTTGACATGTTTATATCAAATGATGTGTCTATACTGACTGACTGATATTGTATGTCTTATGTCATCTGCATTGACTTTTACACTTCTAAGCTAAATACATATGAATGTATCTCTATTATCAGACACTCAAACAACACAAATCAGGGGAACATTTTAAAAATCGATAATAATTTTACGTCATTTTACTCATACACAGCACTGTGATCTTTGGCCTCCATGTGAAGGGTCATTTGCTCTTTGTCATCAACCCCAGTGAAATTCATTCTCCTCTCTCTCTTCATGTTTGTCCTCATCTTGTCCCCTTTATTCATTAGTGGAGATACAGGCTTACACACAGTGGAATCTTAATTCACAAGACTTAAGTATTTCATCAACCTGCTCTGTTACAGCTTTTTCAACACAGATCCTATTTTCATGGGTGAGAGAAGAAACATTTTCTAATTTACCAGCCTGTATCAGCTTCTGCAGCCTATCAGTGTTAGATAAGAGGAGGCACGCACAAAAGTAAGTACACAGGCAGGCACATGAACAAACAAAGGCATGTGCGTCTTTGTGTTTCACAGATATGCACACTCTGAATGTTAATTTGTGCATATATACATTACATATATAGATATATACTGTACAATAGTGTTTTGTGCCTCAGCTGATCAGTTGCATTCAAGAAACCACTCAAGAGACAGTGAGCATGCATGCATTCATCCATTTGTTTAGGTATCCAAACAAATGAGCAGCATACAAAGAACACATACACAACCACAGATGTCCTTAAATGTCCCGAGAAGAACAATGCTATACCGCAATCAGGAAGTGTGTTTATCTTACTGAACACACACACACCCACCCACACACACACATACGCACTCACAATACTTAACAGAGTTTCACATTACTGCTCTGGAAAACCCCTGGAGTTTAATAGAAATATAACATTTGACTCCGACTCTCATAAAAGTAAAACACATTCAAGTGCAGTTCAGTTTATTCATCCAAACAGGTTTTTTTTTCAACCATAGCAGCTATTGGAAATAATTGAAATGAAGGCCAAATAGGAGCAATGTTACCACTGCAGCTATCTTGTTCTTTATGAATGTCTGAAGCACAGAGTTAAAGAACTGAATCAGTAGTAAGGTTATACAACAATATACACACAAGACCTTGGATCCATTATCAAATCTAATTTGTTGGCCGTGTAAAAAATCACATACATGAACATTTTAAAAGGACAAAACTGAAACCACTGAATCAAGTCATTTCTTTTCTTTATTTTGAACATCAATTCTCATATTTCACTTGGATTCTTGTTGCTGCTAAACTCTAATCTTGTTGCCAACTCATTCATTAGCTTGAGATTAAGACTATGTTTCTTCCTTCAGGCCCAAAAAGACTGATTTCACAAAGACTGAACTGTGTCCTACAGGATCTTTAGTGCAGTGTTTATATATTTCAGGGGGGAAAAAATGGTAACAAGTTCAAAAATCTATTTAAGTGTAAAAATGTATGAAGGTCTTAACATGGCATAGTGCACAAGTGGAGCGGGCAGAGTAGATATGAGAGGTTAAATGCTTCTCTTTCCCTCAAGGAAATCTGTCCACTTCTATATCACACCCACCATCCCCGGAACCCCCGGTTGTTATGGTTACCATCGCTAAACTGCACACGTAGCCACGAACACACAACATGATCACACGCAGTATGTGGGAATACACACATGAAAGACACACACATCAGTTTTGCTTTGGTCTCCGAGTGGGTCCGTCCACGTGACCCGGTGACACTTGTCTTGTGAGATGACAACACGAGTATCTGCTGTGACAGAGCAGGCCAGCTGAGATACTGAAACACTAGCACACATACGCACACCCACACACACGTACACATACGTACAAACAGGGGTACAGTCAGAAGAAGATGATCCACTGACACATGACCTCAACCAGGAAATCCAGCCAAATGATCTAAAAATTGACCACAACCTCAATTATTTTCCTTATTAAGGACAGATAGAGGTCATTTATTGATTTACACACTGTAACAGTATTAAACAAGTATTTCTAAAGCCTGAGGTGATGTCATCAAATTGTTTTTGTCCAACCAACAGTTCAAAATCCTCATAATTGAGAAGCTGGAACCTGAAAGTGTTTGGCATTTTTGCTGAAGTGATCGATGAAATCAATATATTTTAACACTATATAATTTTGCTGATTGACAGGAAAAATAATCTGCAACTTTTTGATGATTGATTAATTGTTTCAGTTATTTTTCAAGCAATATTTCCAAATTTTCTCTGGTTTCAGCTTCTCAAATGTGTAGATTGGCTCCTTTTTTTGGGTCATATTTGACAATAAATTGAATCTTGTTGGGTTTTGGACTGTTGGTTGGAGAAAACATGCAAATTAAACACAGTACTAAGGGCTCAGGGTCAGGGAAAGTTTGCACAACTATTTTTGTGAGGACATTGCACTGACTTACCAAACCATAACTCTAACCTTATCCACAACCAATTCATGCCTAACTCTAACCTTAGCCAGGACCCCAGAAAGTATGATTTGCCTCATTAGGACCAGGCTTTAAACCCAATGATGAAAACTGGTCCCATCATGGTTGTTGTTTATACCAGAAAAAGTCCCTGAACACAACTTGGGGTAATTATAAAACTAAGGTTGATACAGCCTTGAAAAATAAGGCTACAGAAACCAACATACCCGCACCCACACACACACCCAAACACAAACTATCCTGTCTCTCCCTCTGCTGTGCTCTTTCTCTCTCCTTCTTCATCCCTCATAGGCAAACACACACACACCCACATACACACAAACACACATGCATGCAGACACACTAACCCCTCTTCACAGAGTATAACTTTCAGATCCCAGTAGGGTTGTCGGCGTGGCTCGCTGGTTTATAGATTATAATATAATTAGTCTCCATCTAATAAAATAAAGCCACCAAAATCCCTTTCTAATTCAATGAGGAATGCAATCTGAGAACAAAGTGAGGAAGCATTACTTTACAGACAGTCTGGTGGCGTAATAAGTCTAAAGACCAACTGTCTCTTACAGATAGCATCTTATGCCTCTTAATTGCTCCACATGCAAAGCAACACAAATTAAATGTGAGATGTCGTCATAGGGCTTAAAGCACATGCACATGCAGTATGACATGATGTGGCACTCAGTAAGTATAAGAACCTAATGTGGATATTCAACCAAACTAAATGAGAGTCACTCTGGATCATGAATAACAGAGAAAAGTGCACTGATGGTGTCTAAGTCCTTACACTTGGGTTGATAACAGCAACACAGACTGTATTGTACTGTATATTTATCATACTGCCAACTGAGAACAGCACAGTTTTAATATTTCTATTTGCAACAAACTAAAGAAAAATCTAATTTAAAAGTGTACAAGAATAAGCAGAACAAAACAGTTTTGGAATAATACCAATAATGTTATTAGGCTGTACTGTGATTGATGGAGTGTGCCACTGAAGCTGCCACCGATGAAAAAGTCACAGGGGTGATTTTTGACGTCAGTGCAGCAAAATATCATCTGTAATAAGCCCTGGCCATTATTGTCAGGGTTAGGGTTAGGGTTAAAAAAACAACACGCAGTGACGTTGGCATGAATGTCTGAAAACAACTTTCACAATTTCACATCAACATGTTGAAATGCTGCAGTTTGTGAAAAGTGTCATTATGCTTAGTTTTTCCTGTAAATGCTTTATAATAGGAAAATACCAAGTGGCTGAATGTTGATCAAGTGGCACTTAGGTACTACAGTCTACTTCAGCGCCTCTCCTTTTACAGAAATTGAGAGTAATTACGCTTTCAAAACCCTAACTTACATTCTTCAGCATAAATAAGTTGTGAAGGCTTACAAATATAAATTAGCATAATTTGCCATAAATGTCAAACTGGAAAAAAAAAACTTTTGACATCAGGTGTTTTTAATTTAATAAGTTCCAGACAAAGATTCATGACAAGATGTGTTGAAACTTGCAACTACTAGCAATGCAGCTGTCAGTTTACAGCAATGCATCTAGACAAGACGGAGGCGTGTATCGTCTCCATAGCGATGACTTCTGTTCTGACTGACAGCTTTTCAGGCTTTTTTGAAGCTGGATATAATTTACAGTTACATTTCTAGTAATGACGACACAATGAAAACATGAAAAAGATTAGAGGGTTGAGGCTTGCTATTCCTCCATCCCAAACTCTGATCAACTGACAGTTTGCTTACTGTTGAAAAGAGTGACGCCTTACATCATAAAACCAGCTACTGGCGACTTGTGGAGTTGGATATCAGTACCAATCCAAGTACCCCTAAAGTGATACTGATACCAATTGAGTACTTTATTTGATACCCATTACTCATTTCGTGCACTTTGAATTGATTGATTGTGAGCAAGTCCATACAAATAGTCATATGTTCTAGCTCTGGGTGCAGAAAGGGTTGATTGCATGTGTTGTTTGATGGGAGATGTTTTCATACTACTTAGTGTTGATTTATTTTGGTCGATAAGTTAAAGGTATTGATAAGGTACAGATACTTCACAAGCTGAGTCCCAGGAGACACCATCAGCTGGCTTCAGTCGAGCTGAGGCCACTGCAACTTTTCCATGCAATGTTCTAAGATGGTTTTGTCTCATCTCCTCCTGAATCTTTGGTCTGAACTGGGCTCAATGTACACCGAATAAAAGAATAAGATTATCTCCAGAACCTTATATACTATGTGACCTTTACAATGTGTTAGGCCTCTGAACAAACATTCATCTCTGCAAATATTAATATCATAATGAAAACACACATATAGGTTTGACCTTACTCACAAGTCAAATCGGAGGTTCTGCCGCTCTTCGAAGAAGTAGTCCAAAATGAATTTCCGCACAAAGTCGGGGTTTAGCGTGTTGTCAATCACTTCCGTTCTCCCAAACTAGACCAAGAAACCAAGACAGAAAGAGACACATGACAAAACCCTCAGGAAAAAATTGAAACTTCTGCTTTTTTAAAATCTCAATGTCATATCTAAAAAATCTAACATGACACCTCATTGATGTAAAACAACTACCTGTCCTAAATATTTAAGCAAGTCACCAGACACAGATTCACAGAAATCACAGCTTTTTACAGGCACTTTGTGAAGCTGCACTGACTCATTTTAATAACTAATCACCAGCAGATTTTCCTCAGGAGCCACATCAAGGAAGAGGCTGGTTATCGGAGATGATGTACAGCTTGAGAGTAATGAATGCAGAGCAGCTGAAGTATCAAGTCAATGGGGGTCAGGTAGGCTCTAGTTTGGCATTTAACTTTGCCTATTAATAATACATGTAGATGATGGGCTACTCAGAACTATGAATAACTGGGAATGATTGGGGCTGCAAGATTTGGCCCCACATTTACATTCATGAATATTCATTACTGTGGAACACACTAGTGATTGCAGTTAGAGTCATACGTGAATGTACAAATGCTCACAAAAAAGTTATTTATGAGTATTAGACATTATCTACATTCTCTAAAATAGCCTATTCAGCTTTATTATATGACTCTTCCTTTAGTGCCACCATGAGGCTGAAATGTCTCAACATATATTGGGGGGGTCAATTGTAATCACTTTGGAGATGTCCTCCATCTGGTTTGATTTGTGCAGTACTTTGGTTTACAACTAAACAATTAATTCCTGTCAGCCTCAACTAGACTGGACCATGATTACCAAATGTGTGACATGTACTGTATACCATTGCTAACCACACACACACTCACCTCTCTCCACTCCTTGTTGCCCATGCCTTGTGTGTAGAGAACACAAACTGTGAAGAACAGAGACACATAAACATTCATAATATTAAAGATCATTAACTACACAAGCTGAAATGACTGAACATACGGATTTGGGGAGTAGGCCAACTAGAGGCATAGGAGGAAAAGAGATAAGACAAACATTACTCTAATAAACCAAATCAATTAAGAAAAACAAACTCAAATATATCATGGTATTTTACAGATCCATCAGAAAATGGCTAATAAGCCATAAATGCATGAATCAGGAATAACAAAAACATCAAAGCACCCAAGTTTTTTTTTCCCCTCAAGAAGCCCAAACATGTATATTATAATTCTCCTCTTCAGACGGTGAAAAACATCATTTCGGGCCATTACGCAATTTCCCGAAACAAGTCAATTCTACTGAAAGGCAAATTACTGAGCTCACTCGTCATGCTTTTCATTCCTAGAGGCTTTTGATGTTCTTTCAGATAAATTAAAGAAGGATATATAAATGTGTGTGCACAAACACCCACACACAAAAAAACAGGAATATTTATTTCTTTTCTGATTGAAACAGACAGGTGATATTTGGGGGAACAGATAGATTTAAAATAGAAAAGAAAGGTTTGGATTCTTCACAGTCTTACGGCTTATGTATTGAAGGGCTTTCTCCCTCTTTTCACTTGTACCTTGGTTTTCGTTTTGGATCACTGCTCTCGAGATTTTAAAGGTATTTTTAAAAAGCGAGTGACAGATCCAAAGTATTCTTATATTTCCGATGTCTCAGAGATTCTCTTTGCCTCTTTGCTCTTTCCCCTGTCATGCTGGTTCAAATCAGGAGACTGAAGACGCCTGGCTCAGCATAATCACAAAGCTACTCAGCACAACGCCATGCTTAAATGTACAGTATGGGTAAAGTCCAAGTTTCTCCCACCCACCCTTCCATCCCACCCGTCCATCCCACCCAGCCCTTCTCCTCCTCTTCATCATCATCATCATCATCATCATCATCGTAATCACTGTCATTTTCCGTCACAGTGTTCGTCACCATCATCGTCATCACTTTGAGTCATATTTATCCCATGCTACAGTGCTACAGAGAATGTGCTGATGCGCTTTCTTTCAGTGTGTGTTTGTGTGTGTGTGTGTGTGTGTGTGTGTGTGTATTGGTTGGTTCATTACAGAGCACCAAAACATCCTCCTGATATTATAACCCAAAATCATCTTTTTTAATAGCCATTATCATTTTATTGTATTTTTTTAAAAGATGAATTTTACCCTCGAGCTTATCCTACCCACAACATGCACCCGCCTGCCCACACCCGCCCACACACACACACACAACTCATATTACACTGTAAAAAGTCTGTCTTAAAGGAACAGTTTCACATTTTTATAATGTATATTTATATGTATATTTGCTTTTCCCGTGAAACTTAAGAAGATGCATCAGGTGTCTACTTAACTTAGCATAAAGACAGGAAGTATACACTATATTAAACATAACTAACATGTACTGAGGAGGTGTGTAAAATAAAAAAGACTTACATAAGAATTGTAATTCTCATCATCCCTGATTCAAATCAAGAATGCAAAAAACAATGTAATAACTTTGTTCATGACAGATGAGAGGGCAGTGCAGCCCCCAGTACAGTATACAGCACACACAGACTCCAGTTATCTTGTAATTAAACTTCAAAGAAGAAAAATATGTTATAAATATGTTGTACCCCCATCACTGAGAGACTAAAGTTAGCTGAGTGGAGCACTGAACTCCAACAGACACTGCAGTACTTCACAAAATTCAGCCAACAAAGAAAATAACTATGTGTATAGACTTTCAGTTCTAAAGCCCTGCATCCATAAAGCGTTTTGGATGATTAAGCTCTACTGACTTTCCAATGAGGCTTAACAATGGGGTACTAACAATGCAGCAGAGAGAGACTCTTTCCCCTCTTACTCCATTACAAACACCCACTATATTCTTCACCAGTGATGTTGGTAAGCACAAAACACATTCATATTATTATTCTCAAACAGACTCCCAAGATGCTTTCCAATGAATGGAGGTTAAAGTCTGCCACAATTCCTTTTGCTTTTTTCCATCACTAAGACCAGATATGTTTCATATTGAAAAAAGTCAACTGTACTGAGAACCTAAAAATAGTGCCCCCCCTCTATTTATTCAGTCGTGCATCTATTCTCAACTGAACCGTGACACAAAGAATCTGAATTTAATTGAATCGTGACATTCCCAAAGAGTCCCGCCCCTACTAATGCGGCTCTAATTCAGCTTGACTTGTAACATTTTGCTATGACACAGGACAACAGTGCCTTGGATGTTTGTTCAAGGACAATACCATCAAGTGATAATGAATGGCCTTAAAATATGAAAACATGTATGTCTAACAAGTAGCTTACACTAATTTCAGATTGTCTTCCATCATTAAGAGATCATCCTTCATCGAACAATGGAAGCATTTAAAAAAAAAAAAAAAAACCTTTATTAGATATTTTTGTTTCTAAATCCTTGTGCATTATGTGACAACACAAAATTACATTGTTTTCCATAATCCTTGGTACAATAGGTAAGCGAAAGCAGTGTTAGTGTGCTGATTTTAACTGTAGGAGTAGAGAAGAATCGTCACTCCTTCTATTAATCTATAGGAGAAACCTTTTAGCTGGCCTTATATTGCATTAGTCAGACCTGCCTCAAGCCGAGCTAACACATTTAGTGAAAAAACCCTCACTTACATATATAAAGCGTGAGTCACAACTACATAGAGCAGAGGAAAAAAACCTCCTCAGGTCCATAATTAATTTCCAACTCTGTTCATTTGCTTTACATTGCACATTTGTTCATTTGTTCTTTTGCTTTTATACATTCAGTTCCTTCCTTGTTGCCTCCTGTATTGTCAATCATTTCTTTCGCCTTTTTACATCTTCTACTATGTAGTTTCTCTGTACAGTAAATATGTCTTGTTGGACACATCCACTTCTCCCTTCCCTTCCTTCTTCCCTCTGCATCCTTCCTTCCTGTTCTACTGATTGTGAAGCTAAAAAATGAAGATAGATAGATATATGACCTGCAAGTCCTTTGTTATCTAAATTGATAAATGGCAAATGGACTGTCTTTATATTGCCCCTCTAGTCTTCCAACCACTCAAAGCACTTTACTCTACATATCAACATTCATCCATATACTGATGGCAGAGGCTGCTCATCACCAGATCTAATCTAATACTCATTCACACACACTCACACACCGATGGCACAGCCTTTAGGAGCTATTTGGGGTTCAATATCTTCAATATCTTGGAATTGAACCACCGATCTTCCAATTAGTGGACGACAGCGCTACCTCCTGAGCCACAACCATCCCAACAGTCATCCAGTCACTAACAGGAAATCAAACTCAATCTTAAAAAAACATCTTACTTGGGTCTGATTTGGAGAAGGTGTCCCTGTCCAGCAGGTTTCTGTGGAGACACAAAGGGAGGGGGGGAGGGGAGGGGGGGACAAGTTAGAAACACGGTTCAGTTGGTCAGACTGGAAAACATTCGTCATCCAAATATGACAGGGAATGTATTTTTGTGCTCAGTTGGCCATGAGTCAACACGTTCCCATCATGCTCTGTTTACGGTATCACTGCGGCACTCTTATCAGAGGTGTGAACAATGCAAAGAGAAAAAACACTGTATATACCACACTACTAACCACAATACTGAGGCATATGCACTGCTGGTAAAGGAAGTGACAAACAACAAAGACATGTGCCCTCATTATGATGAAGAGGAGCATGCTGGCACTCCACACCTGCAGCTAAGTGGCCCCCAACAGATGTACCATTTACTCCTGTTTGAGTGGTATTAGCTAAAAACTACAGTGCTTAGTTGATTTTGAAAATGACTAACCTTTACATTAAGAGGGTGTAACTCATGATGCATTTTTAGGATGTGGGAATGAATGGGCTTAAAGTTAAAAAGACTAGAGTTTAGGGCTAGGGCAGTTGAAAAGTATCAAGAAATGGAGTAAATTGAGCTTCGTGATCACCAAAGACTCTTTCACCTATCAGTATGTCCACTAACAATTCGAGAGTACATCCACAAAAAAGAACCCCTACCAAACACACTGACTTCATGTTCCACAACTAAGCAGAGGGTGATTTCTGCCTTTTTTTATTTATGGGTATTCAGATTTTTATGGATCCCCATTTCATGCTTGAAAAACACTCCAAGCCGTGAGACTAGTGATATATTGTGCAGTCCTCTGTCTCTGCAAACCATTGAGTTTCAGCCAAGATGGACATTAATATGATCGTGAAGAATTTATGTCCCTCAAAAGGAGGAAGGAGGAGGGCTGGGAAAAAATTAAATGGCCTAGTGAAAGTGGTGTGAGACCTTAACATTAACTCTGATTTGAGAATAATTAGATGAATGGTGGTGATGGCGACTAATGGAGTAGAGAGGAGAGGAGAAGAGAGGAGAGGAGAGGAGAGGAGAGGAGGGGAGAGGAGAGGAGAGGAGAGGAGAGGAGAGGAGAGGAGAGGAGAGGAGAGGAGAGGAGAGGAGAGGAGAGGAGAGGAGAGGAGAGGAGAGGAAAGTGGGATCAGTAACTTGTCAGTGAAGTTAAATCACTCTAGCATGTTAAAGGCTTTGAAAAGAATAGAATCTACACTTCAGTCCATTGTCTGTTATCTATTTAACGTGCCCTGATGTTTCCCGATGGCAGAAAAAGGCATCAAAATGTAGGTAATGCTTCCTGTCATCCTTTCATCCTCAGGGATTGTAAGGGACTTTATAAAGCTGTCGGGGACAAAGCCATGCAACCATCGCCTGCTGGAGACTATCCAGGCTGCAAGCTGGTTTTCAGTAACAGCCGCTTTTATTGGAGCTGGGAGTTTTTTCATCTCACTTTCAGTTGTCTATACCTCTCTGTTACTGTCTTTCTGTTTTTGTTTTTTTCTTGTGTGAACTTGCCATCTCATCAACACCACCTATGGGATTTTTCTCTCTGTCTCACTCTCTTGGGAGCCTGTTAGCTCCCAAAACAAAAACACCTTTAGTCTTAAAAAAAAAAAAAAAAAAAGCACCTGGTATCTTTTCTGTCTTTCCTGCATGTTTGCAGTCTTACTTGTCAGTTCACACATTTGCTCAGGCGTAAATTGCAGCATCATTTATAACAAATGTACCGTGACTAAGCACAATGCACAGTGATGTTTTACTTTGACAAGAACTTTGAGATATGTGAAGCAGTCATTTGTAGTGTTTGGCTCAGGTTGGGTTTCCTTCCATAATCTAAAGAGACACACAGGGCAGGTCCACTAGAGATTACATAAAGTGCATGTGTATTTGTTTACCTATTGTGTTGTCTGTCCAAAGAGTGCATCCACCCATCGCCCTCTCTAAGCAACAACAATAGTGATGATCCCAGATGTTTATACAGTATGGCATAGCAGCAGTAACCACTCCTGTTTACAAAGCTTAGCCTGATTTATGTCTGAAGACGCTCCCTCAGCACTATGTCCATTTATCTCCAGTACTCAGCTGATTAGTGATTGGACAGCTCTAACCTATGGCTGAGTATAGTCCACATAAAGCAATAACGTGTTGGAGCAATGTCCAGCTGATTGAGGAGAGGACCATAGCAACTTATTCCACAGAATACCTGTCGCTTTTTGTCTAATTAGAAATAGTCTGAAAACAAGTTAGGCATAAAAAAAGTTATCCAAAAATAATTCATGTTATACCTCTGCGTTGTGGGTTATTTTTTCTATAATGGAACTTATCAGACATTATTGTGATCACAACAAGAATGAGTATCATATTTTGAACATCACATTGCTAATTGATGAGATTGGCAATATTCTGTTTATCGTATAAATCAACACATTTTCTTATAATCAACAAATAAAAAAAGACCAAAACCAAAAATGAATCTGTCCTAGTATTGGCTATGTACTCAAGCATCAGTGCAGCCTTTTTTAATTGATGGCCACTTGTCCATTGTGATAATATTGTAGTCGTGACACAAAATTTTTGCACAATGAGATTTTTGATAATCATCAGTAAAGTGGATATAATGATGAAGAGGGTAAAGGAAAATAATTGAACAGCTAGAACAGTCTGGTGAGTTCAGAAAATGTCCCTTTACTGTAATGTAACCAGGATGCCATATCACAATAAGATTATATCCAAAATCAAAGGAAATCTCATTCCAAGATATCTGTTAAATGTACAGATGCTTGGTACTACAGGTAACTATAGGCTTAGCGAAGTTGAAGAAACTTTTTTGAACTTTATGAAAGGCTCAAGCAGGGAAGAACAAAGCTGGCTGATTAGACCAAAACTTATCAAACCGAACAGAGGATCCAACAACTTAAATATCAAGGAACAGGTGGCATGACACAAGGGCAGGTTGGGAGCTGATTGGCTGGGAAAGACACAGGGAGCAGGGCAGGGCTAACAAGGCTGAATGCAGGGCAGGTGTGAAGGGAAACACAATCACAGGAAACTGAGAAAACACAATATATAGGTTCAAAAAATCCTTACATGCTAGCAGGCCCAATGCAAACAAAAAAGACACTGTGCTACGGTGATAAGAGGGCTGCAAGACCATTAGAAAAGACATGGAAACTCAAAGTCCAAAAGACAGATCTGTTCTAAAAACTGATACATGTGGATTGTTTGATAGCTCAACCTGAAACACATTCACAAAACAATCTGATCTTTAACAAATATTCTCATACTTCATATTTCAGCTTTCCAGTAGCATCATGAACTAAGCAGTTAAATGAGTGGACAAACGTTCACTGCAACAATATCTCAAATATAATCTGGAATTTATCCGTCCTTCTCAGTCCATCTCAACATATGGGGGAAAAGTCTGAGGGCATCATAGTGGACTGGCAGAGGAACATAAAACAAGACTGGGACAGAAGAAACAGAATAACAATATCGATATAATATTGATGATATATTGTCTAGCCCTAGTCCAAACCCAAAGATATTCAATTCACAACGATATAACACAAAAAAGTAAGTCCTACATCCTGAAAATGACAGAAAAAATGTACATGTTTATTAATTTTCTTCCTTTTTACGAATTAACTGATGGGTGAATTGTTTCAGCTTTATAGAACTCCTCTTTAAGTGACTTTTGCTAAAAGTCTGAACTGTCCCTTTAACTGGTACAAACTGTATTTTTCAGCCAATCAGTAGTTAGTCCAAATCAGGGATGCCAAAACAGTCCCCAATTTGGCTGTTGGCTGCTCTGTGTTGGGGGGGGTTACAGTTAGGGAAAGTTAAAATACACTACTCTCCCTTTGAGAGAAACATTTGAGGATCCAGCTCCACAGTGTATGACTGGCTGCTGCTCAGACCACATCACACATGGTGGCACTCCAAATGGGCTCCTGGGTGTGTTGCATGTTGTGTTTTGTTGTGTGTGTGCGTGTGTGTGCGTCTGTGTGCGAGTGTGTGTTTTGTGTGTGTGAGTAAGACACGTTTTCAGGATTTCCACTTCAGAGGATAATGTGAATGAGTCATGGCTCTCTCTCTCTCTCTTTTTCTCTCGCTCTTTCCCTCTTTTCATCCAGAGGCAGGCAGCGGAAAGCTAAAAGCTGCCATCCGAGTCAAAGAGAGGTCTGCAGATAAAGGTACCAGACGGAAATAGTGTTCCTTTTTTTTATGAGTGTAGGGTTTCCTGAAAGTGCTAGTAACGTGTCGTTTTGATGTTACACCAATGTAACAGGTCTCAGAACAGAATTATGTATCAATCACCTGATTGAAATAAACACAATATAAAGTAAAGCAATGGGATCCTGCTGTTGGTGTTAAATGAACTACTCTTTCTGAAAGTATTGATTTCTTCAATAGATTCCCACTTAGGCTTTCAGTGTTGGTAGATGCTGCCTCTTTCTCTCTTTTCTACTTCATCAATAAACACCACATTCCACATTTCTATTGGTTTTCTCTCTTCTGGTTCATTCAGAAAATAAATCACTGTGAGTCTTCTCTCTTTAGTTTACTTGCTGCCTAATTACTTCATTTAAAAATGGTTCTCTTACTCTCTTCCAATCTGTTTCCACATTTAACTGAAGCCTGATCCAAATACTGGAATGTATATGAAACCCTAGGTAACTCAGCCAGCAACTGGGTCAATTATCCTCTACAAATTATAAAAATTCATTCACTGGGTATAAACCAGGTTGGTAAATAGGCACACTGATGCGTGTGACTCATCACCACGTCAGATGGCGATGTGAATCATGTGGCCCATTACAATAAGGCCTTGAAATTTCAGATGTAAAATATCTAGTGTGATACATTATCTCTGTCAAAGGACACATCACATGTCATGCTTTTACCTATACAGGCTTTAAGGCAATTATTGAAAAAGGACATAACCATGCATGACGCAAAGCACAACACATCCCCTTCAGATGATTATAATGCCAGAGACATAACTGTTTACCTGCAGCCTACTTTCTGCTTGCTAGCTGCTGGCCCTTCACTGTACCAGATGCAGAATATGAAGTGTTTGCAGAAGAGAAAGGTTACAGAGGGCCTTTGTATAACCTGAGGTGCTTGACACATGCCCCAGTGACATATTTCCCAAAATAAATCTCCTGGGCCCTCTTCACCCTACCTATGACAAGCTCTTTTCTGCTGTCAGTCAGATAAAAACTGGCATCAGTGATGAAACACACTGAACTCTTTGACCCTGCTCTGCTTTAAAAGGGACTGAAGCGTTGGACTATAAGTAGTTGGTTAATAGTAAGTTAATTTACATTTGCAAGACTGAACAAACTGCATCATGGATGAAACATGTTTGGACCAGGCCACACCTGAAGAGAAGTCACAGCAGGATGGTTATTAGGTGTTTGTTGGCTCTAAATTACCCATTGGGTCACCAAATAGGGTGTAACACCAAATCCTGACATGTCCGAGATCATCCATGTTGACTGGACACCTGGACAACATGATGCTTTTGTGTTTTGGCAGAGAACCAGCTGACACTTTGGATTAAGATGACATAATCAACCTTTTTTACCACAAAGCCCAGAAGACTCTGCTTTTTGTAGGCATAGTAGCCGCAGGTAAGCCAGAGTTTAGTTTTTATCTACCTGTCGTGGTAGGTTATGATTGTGGTTTCTGTGATGAAATTCCCAATTGTTGTTCAACTTATTTGTAGCCACTTGGTAACACGTGTGGTGCAGTACTGGATTAGAAAAAAAAAAAATCCAATCTATGACTATGTAAAAGTAGTGCCCACCTAACATTACCTGATGACTAATAAAGGCTTGTAAGACTAAACAAGGCTTTATTGTGGTGCATTCAAGTAAGTATGGTTGTAATGGCATGTTTTGGATAATATATGCATTTCATAACCTATTAAGTATAATTGGTTTCTGATGGGCTAGGCCTACATGACTTTCTCTGGATTTACCCACGCTGTGATTTCTGCCTACACTACTGCTATAAACTGAATATTTATCTAAGTGATTGTCTAACCTATTATGGTATTATTTGGGGTTTCCCTAACCGCACTGCAACTGACACACAACTCAAATTGTTAAGGATGTAACTGCCGTTGTCACTCAGTTGGCGAGGTGACTAATCTTGGTAATCAGATGGAAATCTTCTGCACCCTCTTCTCAAATCCTTTGGATTAAAGATATGTTAAAGTAAATATACACACACTTAAGAGGTCTATAATGTGCAATGTGGACTCCCTTTTTAAGCTACTAGTTTATATATAGTTTGTTGTTTTTTCTTTCTATTTTGTTATACTTTTGTTTCATGCTGTGTTGTATTGTTCTCTTATATACTTATTTGCACATTTTTAGTAAATGCTGCAGATACTGAAAATCCAATAAACTAAGATGTTAAAACACTTTTTTCATCATCTCTGCTACTATGTTTTACCTCTTACTTACTGTATCTGCACACATACACAAGCTCAACACACTACCAGCCTCACTGACTGATGTTGAATAATTGGCAGATATGACAGTGCTGATCTCAGATCTGATCTCAGCATGCACGTTGCTGTCAAAGCAGGCTTCCTCCTCCCTGGAGACAGCAGATACCAGCACAATTCCCTGGCATCCTGGCCATGCCTCTGACGCACCGCCTCTGACAGCTGTCAGTCACAGCAACGAGAAGGGAAATCTGACACCAGGTGGGCGGGAAACACATATAAACACACGCATTTGCTCCTTTATGCTCATTTGCCTCTTTAGTCTCCCTCTGAGAGAGCACATAAAAGGGGAAAGAAGGAATTAAAAGGGACCAAAAAAAAAAAAATGAGGAGAGGCAGATAAAGACGGAAACAGACAGAGATGTTAACTCAGTATCTTCAACTTATATGGCGACTATTTAACTATGTGAGATACCTTGTGGAGCTTCGGTGTGGGTTCAGAGAGGGGCGTTACATCCCCCCCCCCACACACACACACACACACACAAACACACCCCACCCCCCAAATACACACACACAAACTGGAGAAACACCTCGTCACATTCGCTCGTAGGGAAGAGCCACATGATAACGGCATAGCAGTATGGGGACGGTTACCATGGCAACTACTGACAGCCAATTGGGGCCACTGGACTGACTTGACTGGCAGTTGCTGTACGCGTGCGTGCGTGTTGATTTTCCACCCGACTTGACATGCAGGGATGCCATCAGTGCTGTGGTCACTGTGGCGCTCACCATTCCACCTCTTCCCTCACTACTCCTCTCCTACTCCACTTTTCCCCTTCGTTTGATCTATTTTCTTCTTTTCTCTCTCCCCTTTTTTTTATGAATTTATTTCCTCTCATCTCCTATTTGTCCCTCTCTCTCCTCTCCCCACTCCTCCCCTCCTCTCCTTTCATGTCTCTCCTCTGATATGGATTGCTCCTATTTTTAAATTAATGAATACAGCCAGATTGCCTTTTGAACTGGCTTGAGAGGCCATGTCCCTGACAGTGTGTTACCTTGACGACACAACAGCAAAAAGCCCCCCGGGACCCTCGCAACCCTCTGCTACACTACTGAAATAAATTGGGTTTTTAGCCCACTGGAGGAGGAGGAAAAGGGAGGAGAGGAGAGGAGAGGAGAGGAGGAGAATGGGAAAGGACAGAGTTCACAGTAACAAACAGTACAGGTGTTGAGTGAAAGAGTTGGCAGACAGTGTGATTAGTCGTCCCGAACTGTGTGAGAGCAGCAAGAGGAAGCGTCTTTTTTTTTTTCGTGTGGGTGTTTCAGACTTAAGCTGCTCTATTTCTATGTTTATGGACTCTATTTAGAGCCCGGGCTTAACCATGGGCAGGAGAAAGGGAGAAAAGTTGAGTGGGAGAGTGTCAAAAGAAGAAGAGGTGGGTTTAAAAGCAGATGGTGATGGTGGAGTATAGTAGCTATGGCAGCTCAAGCCAATGTCACTTTGATGGGTTTGGCTGAATTGCTGTTCTAGATGAAAAACGATTATAAGATATGGTACTGTTGTTGCCACGGCTGCTGCTGCTGCTATAGTAATATAATAACTTGCCTTCAAAGCCTTATGAGTTTTTCAGTTACAAAAAGAACTGTTCACTCTTTTTTTGTGAGAGAAAAACTTAGTTGAAGCCTCATATAGTTTATCCTTTATTTCTATGTTAGTCCTTTCATTTACTTTGTCTATATATACACATTTAATTAGATGTACTTTCAAAATACGCTCATGCTTCTTTGTTGAATGGATCAATCACATGCACGTTTGAACCAGACGGGGAGTTCCGGTCCTCTGAAATGAGGCCAACACGGAAGTTACTTAGAGCTGCATTCTATCAAAAGGCCACCAGGGGGCGACCATTTTGTGTTCAAAAGGACTTCCGTCTCTATACAAGTCAATGGAGAATTCACCAATTTCTCACTTGATTTCTAACCTCAGTAAACGTTTTCAAAATGTGTTTATGGTCTCAATCGCTAGTTTAAAGCCTTCTTCAATGCAGTATGATGTTCATTTGTGAAATTTTGGCCTCCCTGATTTTATATTTGACGATAAAGCAGGGTATGCATTAGGGCGTGGCTACGTCGTGATTGACAGGTTGATTGACCAATGTCCTCGAGATCCAGCCCTCGCAACCATTCGCAACCTCCCCGCTCCGCCGGTGGCTCCGCCCATACTTCCGCCCATGACTCCACCTCATGCCCATATAAGTAGAATCCGTGTTCTTTTTTTCCCAGCATGCACCTGAAATTTTCAAGATGGCGCTGCCCAGATTCAAAACTATTGGCTTCC
The DNA here is from genome assembly GCF_027409825.1 of Scomber japonicus. Lineage (NCBI taxonomy): Eukaryota > Metazoa > Chordata > Actinopteri > Scombriformes > Scombridae > Scomber > Scomber japonicus. The sequence continues at coordinate 9,415,064 of NC_070600.1, read as the reverse complement.
AAGCAGCAGTCCACAAACCAATGGGTGACGGATGTTACGTCCATTTCTTTTATACAGTCTATGGTTTGAACAGAGCCCAGATTCTTGTGATGTGCTGTCATAGTGTTTAAAATAATCTTATAAATTTAACTCATTGGATGATGTTTGACCAATAGATATGAGCTTCTTTATTTCTAGTTTCCTATAAAAATAAAAAGACACACCCCATGTGTTTCATCTGACAGATACTGAAAAACTACGGTAATCTCCATATTGTACAATATTATTTTTTCCAACAACCTACAAGTGTTGATGTGTTTTGTTTAAGTTTTAAAGTAATTTAAATCCATCCATCACTACACTCTAAACATATAATAATATCATGTAACTTTTTCTTTGTCGTTATCCTCTTATTTACTCTTTAATTTATAGTTGCTTTCCACTGTTTTTCATTCTCAGTCAATTCTTATTAGTTCATTATCATATAGCGCATTTGTATTTGTGTTGGGTTTTGTGACCTGTATTCCTTAACGTTTTGCACATACTGTATATGACAGCAGATTAAATTGTTCATTCCAGGTGAAGGATCCTTGGAAAAATATCAATATCAATATCAATATCCTGTAAGAGTGTTGTAAAGGCCTCTAAAGGCACAGCTTAACCATTCATTTTGAACCAATCCTATTGTGGCAGAGGGCTGCTGCTAACAATGTTCATTATTGATAGATCTATTGATTTCCCCCCTCCCAGATAAATCAATTAGCTGTCTGTAAATGTCACAAGATGATGAAAAATGTCGATCAGCGTTTCCTAAACATCAAGATGCCTTAAATGTCTTGTTCTGTTCCTTTTTCCTTTTCTCATAGAGGACTAAAGACAACTAAAAATGATGTTAGAGCAGATCATTTACCTTTTTTTCCCTTTTTTTTCTGTTGGAGGGAAAAATGACTTTGAATGATGAATCTGCAATTTTTGTTAATTGAGTAATTAATGAATCACCTAATCTTAGCAGCTTTACATTCAGGTAATTGAAATAGTTTTAGTGCCATCAACTGACATTTAATGTTGCCAAATGGCTTTAATCTAAGGATTGAATTTTGGGGTTTGGGTTTTACACCATATATCACTCTGGAATGGTATTTCTGGTGTTTTTCCTCCTGCAGCACTTTCATACCTGCTCTCAAGCTCAATACATACATGCTGTGTCTTTTCATCACATTTCTTCTACTTCACCTCTGCATCCTCAAAGCTCTCCTCACCTTACCTGAATGTCTCATCTACTTCACATTACTCTCCACTCCCCTGCACCTCTTCATTACTACACATTTCTTCATTTTCTTTCAATCATCTCTGCTCCTCTATCTCCTGTTCTGTGTCCTCTTCTCTTCTCAGAGGAACAGGGGTTTTCTCTGTGAGCGCCCACAGCATTCATCCCTCATCAGTCTTGTGTTTTACTTCTTCTTTCCCTCATCTCTCTCTCTCTTTTTCTCTCTCTTTCTGCCTCTCTTTCTCTCTGTTTGACCGTGACCTGAATAGGCTCTGTAGAGACTACGCCATCTCATTGAACTAGATACAGTTACACACATGTAGATACACACAGAGCCACATGGAGCAACCTGTGTATGGTCTAATGATTTTCCAGTTCACTTAACGCCAGTATCAACCACCTAGCTGATAATGCTTACACACACACACACACACACACACAAAAACAAATCAACATCAAATGTCAGACCTAATATTTCACCATAATATGCACTGTAAGTCCAATATTTCAGATCCAATAAACCCTGGATGCTCTACTCAAAAGACAAGATAAAGAACCCACATGCAGGCAAATCAACAAAGCTAAAGATAAGCGTAGGTGGAAAACAAAGAGACTGTTCTTGCAGTGGAGAGTAATATCAAAATAGAGTCCACGTGTGTCTGGAAACACCGGCAAGAGACAGAAAAGCATCACGACTCAGACACAGTTCACTCAAGCACTTCTTCACATAGCCTATCATGCAGTTCAAGCAGTGGTGGCAGAAGTGTAAATGAATTGTTGTTGAATTGTTTTTGGACTTATAAGTAGAAGATACAATTGCCTGAGAGGTTTTTCTTTGATTGGAAGTAAAAAGAAGTGAAAAGAGAGACCCTTTATATGTGTTTGTGTCTCTTATTCATTCACTTCACCAACACTTGTTCTGTTGTGTTTCTCAACTCAGTAACTTGAAGAAAAGCATCTGCAGACACTTAACCCAAAACGCTGAACACTGGGCCCAAAACTGAATATCCTGGAACAGACTCCATGTGCACCTCGCATTAATATGTGATCAGTATCCAGATAAGAAAAAACACATGCTAATGCAGGATGTAATAGCATGCAGAACCTTGAAAAAACTTGATCTGAATGCAATCAGACAAACCACACGTGGACATGTTAGCTGGCTCACATTGTGATCCAATTCTAACCATGTGACAATGCAATCAGTACATCGTAACTGCAGTCTTAAGAAAAAAAAAGATCCCGTAACTCGACCTTGTAGTAGCTAGAAATTCTTCCCTCTCAAAAAGAAATAGATGACACCCATCCATGGTATTGCTCTACAGCTCATGTGCTCATTTTAGTCACCTCACAATGCTCTCTTATCACTCCACCAGTGTTACGTGGCTCACCTTATCACACTAAGTTGAACCTCCACCTTACTGAAGTGACCCTTCCTCCTGATTCATAACACATCTATCTCTGTCATACACTATATACACTTTGGTTCTATCAAAGCACAGCAGCACAGTTGAGTCATAGAGCATATACTCTGTTATCACACAAGGTGCCTCAGTTCCATTCTCCTACCTCCTTGTTTCAACTCTGAAATACTTTATCTACTACTCTCACATTATTAATCTACAAATGCATCTTGCTTTTTTCTTAATTCCTCCTGAGGTTGGGTTCTCTCCACTTTTTCCTCCCTGTGCAGACCTGACAACCAAGACAATGAGCTAAAAGCTTCAAAAAGGGTGAAAACTAGTAGAAACCCTTTCACCTTACTGGGAGCCCTCTCATTAAATGTTAATACCAAAAAAATGCTGTTTAATGGAGCTTTAAAGCTTGTTGTGGGGATTCAACACATCTCATATATTATGCAAGACTGTAAACCATAGATCTACTACAGGACTGGTGTGATAGATTTAGAAAAAAAGAAAGAAATGGTGCCATGTTTCCCCTGTTTCTAATCACTTAAATGTGTGTTTAAGTTCACATCTTACACATTCTGACTTCAATTTGAATGTTTTCCAGCTGAGATGTTAAAAATGCACTGTATCGGTGTGCATTTACATTTAAATAGAAGTCATATTCTCTTGGCCTTTCATGCACTTCTCGGTATCACATCCATCACTGCGGGACTCTTCGGGGCTGTGTATGTGTGTGTGTGTAGCTGCGCTTAGCAACAGACCAGGAATATTCTTGGAAACATGTGGAGCGAGAGGAGGTGACTGGGCATGCTCAGATGTTCTCAACAGGTCGCTGAGCACCATGCTACAGGTATCTGCATCTCTTTCTTTTCTTCCGATTTTCCACTCCATCACCCCTCCCCCCGTCCCCGCCCTCCACCTCCCCGCATTTGTTTTACTATTTTACCATCGTATTTGCAAGTGATGATGACCAATTCATTTGTTACAGAGCATGAAGAAAAGCACATGCTTGCACAATCCCCCTAATCACACACACACACAAACACACACACACACTGAAGGGGAGCATCAGCAGCTTGTATTCTCTCTCTGCTTCTCTAAGAGGGCTGCCCTAATTCTTCTTGACAAGGGCTGGGAGAGCCAAGAGAACATCTCAGTGCGCACACACACACACGCGCACACACACACACACACACACACATGCACACACACACACGCTGAAATATGCCGCTCCACTATCCGCATACGCACACATACACACACGTGCAACAAAATACACATCAGTCATGTACAACACACATCTGCGCTAGTGGCATTTCACCTTAATTGCCTTTGTCACCGCCTTCAGTGCAGTTTAGTCCGACTCGCCTAGTTTCCTCCATCAACACATGTCACCGGCCTGCGTACTGAGCGCTTCTAACTGCTCAATACTGACAAAGGCCGAGTGTCTCTGCCGTTTTAGCTGTTATTTGTCAAAAATGTAACATGTTTCTTTTGGATTTTCATCATCTTTTTTTTATGCTCGGTCGTAATTATATCTGCATACTGCAACGTCACTGCTCAGATGCTGCTTGTCAAGCGGACAAATTTCGTGTGTGAATGTGTGTAAAAAATTCCTACATGAGGTATGTTTGTGTTCTGTGGATCTGTACATGTCCTGTCTGTATGAATAACTGTGTTACATGCTGACGAGGAGTGCGAGTGTGTGTTTGTGGCTACTTGGAGCTACTGAGGGCAACAACAGGGCATGAAAAGGAGGAGGAGGACGAGGAGGAGGAGGATGGGAGACTCCCCTCATATTAACCTTCATATCCTCCCTTTTCTCTTTAATATGTGTGCCATGGCCTTCCGACATTGTTATCAACAGGAAACTGGAGTGCGTGTTTGTGCATGTGAGAGTGAGAGAGACTGCATACTTGGACGTGCAGGCCCAGGCCGGGGGCTTCTACATGAGAGAGGGAGAGAGGGGAGGGAAAGAGGGAGGGAGGCAGACAGAGGGGGAGGCAGCATCCCTGGAGGAATTCAAACAGCCTCTGTGCTATGTGACCGGGATGGAGATGACTTCATTAGGCCAGCCAGTTTCTCTCTCTCTCTCTCCCTTCTGTCTCTGTCTCTCTCTGGCTGTAAACAGGCCTGTGAGGGTGATTTACTGTATGTCAAGTAATCTGGCTCCTCAAATAGTCCCAAATCTGTGTCGTACTGACAATCTGAGAGCTTGGTATGTGGCGGCGTGTCTTTCTTTTTGAGAGACAGCCCAGGAAATATCTTAATCACATACAATTTTCCAGCCAGACGCCACGCCCCAAAATGTCAAATTTGGTGTGGGAAGACTTTAGAGGAGATGTTTTGATTTGTTTTATAATGCCTTCATATCTGATGGGAGACAATCAATGTGAATGTAAAATGTCGGAGCATCCAAATGTGATACTATGTTGTGTGTGTGTGCTGGAAATGTCATGAGCTGTCTGACTGATGTGCAGCACAAACGTGTGTGTGTGCTTATGTGTGCTTGTGTGTGTGTGTGTGTGTGTGTGTGTGTGTGTGTGTGTGTGTGTGTGTGTGTCTGTGCTTGTGTGCATTCATATTGTTAAGTGTGCTATGTGTTCATGCATATTTCTCCACGTGCTTAAAAAGCTTTTAAATGCACGTGTGTAGATGTATGCACTTGTATCCTTCAGCTTCAATGTATGCAAACCATCAGCTGAGTTGTTCCCTTGAGTATTCTACTGTACATATTTTAAGTGTGCTATGTGTTCATGCATATTTCTCCACGTGCTTAAAAAGCTTTTAATTGCGCACATGTAGATGTATGCACTTGTATCCTTCAGCTTCAGTGTATGCAATCCATCAGCTGAGTTGTTCCTTTGAGTATTCTGCTGTACATATTGGTAGCTATTGATGAATCCATTTGCTATTAGGACATCAGCCCAGTTCTCTGATGGCTCATTGTGCAGATCTTTTAACACCTATGTGACCAAGGGGTAAACAGGTCTCACTGCTCATTTCTCTTCTAGGAATATTCTAAAAATACCTGGGAAGAACCTCTGTGAGACACTCCACTCTTACTCTGCAAATTCAAGAGGAAAAAAAAAAGGAAAAAAAGAAGAAGGTCTTATTCCACATGAATGCAGAGCACCCATAAAAGTCTGAAAATATCTACAACGTGACTTTTATGTGCGTCGGGGACTTGGGAATTAATAAAGTAATGTTACGGTTAGGTGGATTCTTATAAATAATAGACAGTGACTATGGTTGGCTTGCTTTTGAGCAGCTGTGAAAGGTGTGTGTGTGTGTTTCTCTGTGTGTGGGTGCGTGCATACGAGCATGTGTGTCTGTCCTTGTGTCCAAGTTTATCACCTGCACTTTAAAATAACATTACAGCTGTCTAACCTTGAGAGTAAGGCCAATGTGTGCGCCTATTACCTCTACACTTATTACTTCTGCAAGTAGTAGTAGGCTGTTATACAACCAATTTGTATTTGTGTGTGTGTGTGTGTGTGTGTGTGTGTGTGTGTGTGTGTGTGTGTGTGTGTGTGTGTGTGTGTGTGTATAGCCCTTGACCTTTGGCAATGACTCGCTCTCCATCTCCGCATCTCCGTCAGATCTTTATCAATCCATTTTCTCGCCGCATTTATACAGCCTGATGTATGGAACGAATGAACTGTATTAATGCATGCTTTTGTGTGTGTGTGTGCTCTTTTCTCATTTGTGGTATACAGCACAATTAAACACACACACACACACACACACACACACACATACAGACGTGCATGTTGTGACGCAGCCCACCATACCGTCTGGTGACTTACGAAAAAACACCCGTCGTGAGAGAACAACAGAAGGCAAGACATCAATAGTAATTTCCCTCTAAGAGCATACATCTTTACTGACCTGTCTAGAAAAAAAAGCCAAAACCTGAGAACAGGATGGTGGCCTGAAACACACAAAACTCCCCCACAGATGCACATAAACTGCCTCTCACTCAGAAACAGAGGTACTGAGGTAGTGACAGACGGGACAATGGCATCAATTCATGCCAGCTCAGAAAAGAGTTTCTTCAATATAGCTTTGTCTCACTGACTGCCAGCACCACTGTGTTCTCATCCAAAATCATTTGCACTCCCTGCTGTTGAGAACCGCATGTAAACAGACAGAAAAAGTCTGTCGGCCGTTGTGTCATCTCGCACACTCGCACATATCCTTTTGTTGCTTTTGGCTGGCATTGAACCAGCGCTCAGCGGGCGATCCTGTCTTCGCTTCAAAGTGATGGTTGTCAGCGTTGTCTTCAATAAGAGGACCATTATGTGAGCTCTATGGGGCCAAAAAGGTCAACGCAATCACTTCCCATAGACGGAGTGGGAGTGAGCGACCTGAAAATAGATAGTGGGTCGGTCATGGCTTGTGATGTTAAAAGGCGGGGTTGCTGGGTAAGTGCTTCGCCCCTACAAACTCATGAGGAAAACATATAGCTCTGTGTGAACATCTTGGCTATAGATTTCCGGTAGTTGTTTTACAAGAGAAAAAAAGCTATCACTAGTTTTAAAATGAGAATCAATATAATCAATGTTGTAAGTAAGGTTTAATTCATATAGCTCTTTTTAAAATGCACAGGGACAAAGTGCTTCTCAGACACACACACAATATATATATGAATAAATAATTGTAAAAAATAAAGCTGCTTAAGACAGTCCAAAGGGGTAGATTATTCCAGAGGGTTGGGGCTAAAACTGCAAAGTGGTGGTCACCTTTTGGTTTGCGCTTGGTAATGTGAAATGGATAAAAGGCTGAGACTTGAGGAAAGGATCAAAGCAGTTGAGAAATGGAATGAGGAATGTGTAAATCAGAATTGTGACTGGGGCAAAGGTCATACAGAGCCTTATAGGTAATCAACAGGATCTTGTAGTCTATTTTCTATTTTATAGGAAGCAAGTGGGGGGATGCAAGACTGGCTAGTTCTAGATAACAGCCTAGCAGCTGCATTTTGAACCAACTGTAAACAATTCAGAGCAGATTGACTGATGATAATCAAGACAGAAGAAAATAAAAGAGATCCATAGAAGACAAGATTCAGATTTCTTTAGTGAAGAAAACTGGACTGGATGAGCTTAGTACTTTGATGGTCAAAAGTCATATATTGGTCAAAGATAATACCAAGACTCTTAGCGGTAAATATGACATTTTAGTGAAATGGACCAATGAACTGATCAACTGCAGTGGCAAAGTAATCAGGTCCAATTAAAAGAACTGTTTTATCAAGGTTAAGGTGGAGGAAATTAAGAGACATCAGTCTTTGGTGGTAGCTAAACAATAATGGAGGGAGGATGGAGAAATAAATCTGTGTATCATCAGCGTAATGGTCATGATACATCTTGAAAGTGGCTGAACAAATGATTCAGAGGAAATATATGGATTGGTCTGAGGACGGATCCCTGAGGGATTCCACAGCAGGGGACCTGAGGAGGACACATGATCATTGATACAAATATTAAAATATCTATTATATCAAATAAGACTAACTTCTTTAAAACTGTACCAGGAATGCCAACCCATATTTTTTTAATGATGCTGCTCCTCATGCCTTTTAAATTGCCCCTCATGGACAAATAAAGTGTTCTGAATTGAACCCAGTTGTAACAAAGGCAGCAGTAACAAAGGCAGCAGTTAAATCAAATAAAATGAGGATGGAATATCCACCTGTCTACATGCATAAGAATGTCATTAGTCACTCTTAGTAATGCAGTTTTAGTACAGCACTTGTGCAAAAGCCAGATTGAAATTTATCAAAGACTTAATGACCCTCAACCAACTATAGCAGTTGGTCTGTCAAAAGGTACCTTGGAGATTGGACTATAATTCTTAACCTGGGTTGAAAGAGGTTTGTTTTTTAAAGGAGTGGTTGAATACTGGCAATTTTAAAATAGTCTGGTAGGGACATGAATGTGAGAGAGTAACTGATAATAGATGAGTCAACAGGGATCATTGGATTCATTTTAGAGCATGTGACCCTCAGGAGGAGCTTCAGTAAAATCATCAGGGGAGGAATAACACTAGCATGCAACTTAATCTCTGAGAGAACTACTTTGACATTAAATACTGTCCTGTGAGCAATGCCTCATGCTGTTAGTAATGAGATAACAATTCTAAGAAAGCGCTGTCAGGAAAACACTACATGCAGCTTAAATCTGAAAAATGTGCAATATTTTCTGAGAGATTATATTTCAAGACAACTCCAGGACAATTTGAAATGTCAAGCGTTTGCTTTAATGTTGGCTCAATAGTCCAAAGTCTGTATCTGTTTTGTAAGAACCAGCCTTACACAACCTACATTTATCCAACCTAGTTTTTATCCTTTTCTTGGCTGTGGCCCAATAACCTGAAGTGTCTTCCCTCTATCTGCTTCCCATGGTGAAATTCAACTCAATCACTGTTTTCATGTGGAAGCCTCATGTCTTGTTATTAAGGTGTCTTCAGTCTAATGTGAAGTGACATGAATCTTATGTGGGTGTTTTATGTTTTCACTAACTTTCAAGAACAATTAATGCATAAACATCGATCAAAAGCCCAATTTGGAGACTAAAATGCGACAGTCAGTGGAGAAAGTCAATATGTTTTTCTTAATTTGTTGACAGCACATTTTTGTACTTTGGACTGCCGTGCAGAGAAAAGATAATAAAACCCTTTTTATTATCTCAGCAAGGGTTGAACAGATTTCTAAATGGTGAATGGTGGTTGGTTTGATTCTACCAAAGGCCTCAACATTATTATCACCTCTGGTACACCTGGTATTGAGACTTCACAGCCATTTCCTCTACACTACAGACCTGAGCTAAGCAGATATTATATCCATCTCTAGCCAGAAGCCACATCTCATGTTCATGATAGTGTTATATTACTTTCAATATCAATATTATATATATAATAATACTGATTTTGTACTTTATCAGAACAGTTTGGTCTCCTGCCATGCTACTGATTTGAATACAAAACCAACAAATGACAAGAGACAATACCAATCCATTCAAATATGCTTAGATCTGGCACAATATCTCTGGCTTACAGTAAGATTGGCTTGAGACAACTCTAGTACAAACCATTCCAAAAATTGTCAGTTGATAAAAATGTATTCCATCCTCACTTAAAGACAGAGATTCATGAAATTTGGAACTTGAAACCTTCCATTTTCATTATTTATGGGATTTAAATATGTAAATGCTGTTTCAGAAGCTTCTATGCTTGAAAGGCCTCCAGTTCTACAGGAAACAGTGAAAGTGATTTGGGGGAATGAAAATGTTAGGGTTAGGGTAAGAATATGGATACTTGACAGCTTTTGTCCAGAAATATTGGTAACAGATCAGCTTTAAAATCCTGAAGTGGCTGCAACCTTTGAGCACAAGCAGACATGTTTGTGCTGATATTGGTTGCCATGCTGATGTTTCTTAGAATGGACCACTGGGCATTTAGAGAACAGAGATTGTACGCCTAAGCAAATTCCTACAGCAAACAAAGCAGAGAAACACCACACAAACACAGAGTACAGTGTTTTTCATGGGCAGCTCCCAAACTAACCAAAGACTCCTGCAATTTATATGGGCAACAGCATGTTTCAATAAACAAATACAGGTACATAAATACTGTACAGCCACAAAAACTCAAACAAACACACACCTAGCTGCACACACACAGTTTCTATAAAGGCTTATTTTGCTTTCGAAATCTTCCTACGGTATGTCTTGATTTACCTTGTTGATAGACTACCTGGAGTACTGCTCATTTTCTGTCCTTAATCAAAGTTAATCACATTCACTTGGCATCACACATGTAAATAATTCCCTAATTTCATAAACAGTTTTGAATTATCCATCATGAACATTAATATGGATGTTGGGAGAACTAATGCAGTTGGTACTAAGAGATCATATGCAAATGTTACAGCAATATAAAAGATTTGTTCATGTGCCTGCATTAATTGGTATTCATTTAGCAGCTTTTAGTATCAACGTAACAGCAGCCAGTGAAGGAACTGCAGTATTTAAAATTCCAGCCAGTTTTTTCCACTTGGACAAAGAATATAATCATCGTTCAACACCATGACGAGCATATGATTGCCTTGCCTGCCAAGTGATTCAAGCAGTGGGCTGTGTGTGTACTCTGTGTGGGAAGCCTTCATTCACCATTCACTGGGCTGTAATCCAGTTACTGCAAGAGTTTAAATTGGTTCCACAGGTGAGGATCTCCTCACCTGAGGTTTCCTGAGGCAGTACTTCAGTAATGTACTCACAGCAGATCACACATTGTACAAACGTGAAGAGATAAGCCTACTCATACACAAAAACTCATCTTGTATCAACTCATATTTGGTATGACAAGATATACCTAAAGCTGCTAGACTACTTGTGGTTTGAAGCTGATACAATGACACATTTTTCAAGTGAATCCATTAGGATCACGGCAGTCTTGTGTCCCAGCCTTCAGGACTGCACAAATATGACCTCATTTTCAAATTTGGCCTCTCTTCACATTTCAAAACTAGGCTTTACTGAAATCAGCCAGGAACGGTTTGTAGGCTGGATTACGGTAGAGTGGGATAATGATGATTAAGACTAATTAAGATCTATTGTTTTTCATTCTTTAAAATGTTTAAGCTGCATGAGTAAATAAGAGGGCTTGGCATTGACAATACTATGCTGTATTCAAGACTATACGTTCATAGCTTCCTGCAGGATATAAGAAAACAAAAATGCAGGAAGAACCACAACCACACACAAACCACTTTCTCATGGATATTTACTCCACAGTCAATATGTTTTGGTAATAGTGAATACAGGGAAGAGACATTTATTCTCCCCATCTCACAGCCCCAGACAGAATGTAAAGAGAAGAGGAGAGAAGAGCAAATCTGAGAGTTATTACTGTCAACAGTTACAATGTTTGCTGACAGTGCTAGGACCACAGCAAGAAACAGGCAGAGAGAGAAGAGGCAGAGGCAGAGGCTGACAGAGAAGCAGTCTGAGAGATGCTGGAAAAAAACTGTTTAGGTCTAACTCAAGAGCCAGTCCTCTTTTTCCATTGCATGATATTTCTGTAGAGTTAATTTGTGTTTTTGTGTTATTTCTCACTTTTCTATTATGCCGGTAAGGTCTTGAAGCAAGCCAGCACCAACATAAAACAATATAAAACATTCACAATGTTATGATTACACATATGCATGCTTGGTTGTGTGTTAGCAGTAACAGCAGCCTGTATTATACAGCAGTTGACTGTCCAGCATGGAGCACTTAAATTCTCTTCTTAATACAGTTATTTAACTCAAATCCTGACTCAGACTCCAGACTGACGAAATCACAGCACCAAGTAGGGGTGAGGGTGGGTGCCAACAAGTCAAGTTGCAGTTTCAACCATGTCTGTCCATCCTCATATAATATTTATAGTGACACCTTTTAATAAAAAAGTAGCAGGTGTATTTTCCTTGTATGTTTTCACATGCTTGGCCAATAAAGGTGATTTTGATAGAACTCTCTTTTAGGGATGTGTCATTAAAATCGAATAATTGAATAGTTGTTTGCGGGGTCTAAAGTCTACCTTTGTACTGTGGTCGTTTTTTTTTCATTGCAAAACCTTAATCAAGAGTTGAGCTGTGTCGTCTACTACTGCAGAGCAATTCTCACTTTCAGCCACTACAGGGATGTCTAAGTTTTTGTAAACCACCTCCACCTTATTTAGAAGTAGAGCCTGACACAGAGTGAATTTTTACTCCTGCCCTCAGCTACTTTGGCTCAATAACTTAGCCTACTAGCTGGCTGACTGGAAGGAACATGATGCAGACGAAACCACACAAAAGTCCAACATGGAAAAACGGCTGACTTGTCTAAAAAGGCTGCTGACAGGTACTGTCATTGCTAACATTATTGTAAAGGATCTGCTCAGTGTTGTTTATGACGAGTAGAAAAAAGTTATTTTTGACGCATTATCTATTTAGCCCCTGTGAATGTTGGCATGCAGCCAATATTCGATTAGTCATTGGTTAAACCCACCGACTCGTCAACCCTGAAAAAATGGATTCATGCACATCCCTACTGTCTTTAAGGCTACGTGAGCAAATATTTGTAGTAGGATTTACCTTCTTTCTCTCATCCTTTAATCCAAATATTACCTTATAAACTACATCCATACTTGTGCATCCATATGTGAGTGAATAATTCAAACAACCAGGTTTTCAACTTGAAGGGAAAAGCTGGATAAAAAAAGGAATAAGTCAGAATCTGAGTTCAGCTGTCTGTAGCAGTTTGTGCTATGATGCCTTTTGTTTCTGGGGAGAAGTGAACCACAAAAAGTGTTGGTGTTAAGACACACAAAGACACATGCATGCAAAAACACAAAATACATTAAAGCACCTGTGCACATGGCTACCTAACGAACAGTAACAAGCTTGCTGATACAAACACAGCCCCTCCCATCAACCTTAATGACTCATGAAATATATAACCTCACTACCTCAATGCAGATTTCTCTACCATGTTCACTCAGGAGTTGTACAACGAAGACAGACGACAGAACTTTGCCAGTGTGTGTGAAAGAACAGGTAACAGTCTGTGTGCTGGACCGATCGATGACTGTAATGGAATATTTGAGTCACCTGGACTCCAACATGTAGGTGGTAACACCAAAGGGCATCGGAGCTTCATTTATTCTTTTGTGACCTTTGTGTGTGGGTGAAAAATAAAGTGTGTGTACAGTCATTCATATATGTAAACCTACAGTCTACAGTGTGTGTGAACATACTTCAATGTGTGTGTGCCTTTGTGCGACACAGTAGGCAACGTTTGTAGCGCATTGATCCCAGCTGATTCCTCTAGCTCTCCCATCGATCAGCAAAATGTATCCAGCTCAACTACTGAGTCTGAGCCAAGCTCTTGCTTCATATCCCCGTAGCCTCAGAACATTATTTGAATTATCTGGAGATGCCGGCTAAGTGGATCTCTCAGTATTTCTTCATGGTTATGTCACCACCAACTCTACAGGAATTACACATGGAGGGCTACTTGGAATGAGAGTTTCTGCTCAATCTTCTCACTTTCTTCTCTATCTGTTGTTCCATCCTTTCTTTCTCTCTCCGGCACTCTTCTCTTTCCACACTTCATCTTGACAAGCCATTCAGTCTATTGAAGAGGCTTAATTAGTATGAATATCAAATTAAAAAAATGAAAACCAGAGATGATTACACCACTTGTTGGCAAATTGCCTGTTACAGGTTGCTTTGAAACAGGCGAACACAACTTAAAATTAGAAAGAATCCAAGTGTTTCAAGACAGCATATTTGCATAAGAAGTAAGCCAAATTCACTTATTCTAGTTGTATATTTTTGCACTAATTTCCATAAGATTCACTCACACACAAGACTTTGGACTCAATTACATGAGACCTGTTAAAAGGAAAATAGTTTGTCCAGTCTCTGTCTCTCATCCTAGATCAGCTGTGAATGACAGTGGCTATCATTGCAGCCACATTACACATATCATCATCCAAATTGTCTGATATAATGGTCTCTCAATCATATTGTTCTCTCTGAAGTACCATTTTCTCACTTTAAACCCCCTCCCACCAGCATCACCACACAAACACATAGGGAAACTTTTTTTAAAAAAGTAGTAACCATGACGATAATGTACACTACCCATTGTGTCCACTTACAAAAACACTAAAAGACGCACAAACACATAAGTGCGCAGACACACACCTGGCCGTAACCATGGCATTCCAGCTCTCCCTCGGGTTGAAGGTAGGTGGACGGCCACCGAAACACACTCCCCCCCTGGGGGCTGTGGAGCTGTGTGACTCAGACATTAGCTAACTCTGCCAAACATGGTCATATATTCTGCTGGAATATGACATGATCTCTCTGTTACTAAGGAGATTGCACAGAAACCCTCCAGAAATACAGTAACTACAGTAACTGAGTGACTAAGGCAGGGCAAGAGGTGGTTTCTGTCCACTCTTCTAAGACGAGTAGTATAGCTGCGACACCATAGAACGTTTCATGTTTGAATAGAGGCCGCATCAGACCAAAACAATGTCATTTCTAAACTTTGGAAAACAGTAACAAAATGGACTTCAATGTGTATTCAGATAGAGAACAACTGACATTTGACATAATACATTTATAGCACTGATCAGGGTACTGGAAAAGAACAGCATTTCTAGTCTATACACTAATTATAATGTGATGGAATTTGTAATACATTTCAACTGAGTAACTGCTTCTGATGGAACCTGTTTTTCTGGATTCAGCAAAAGTTGACAGGAGATTTCGGCTCATTTAAATACCTGCACGCCTACAGTCATTGCATGGTATTTACTTATCAGCAGCTACACAGACCCTCTGCAAAGCCTGCTATGAAAGCTTCATTTATCATTACAGGGAAACTCCTATACAATACTTCCCATTGTATGCAACTGATTTAACAGTATGCTTACAGCCTATGCTGGCGGTATCTATTTGTCAGATCACGGTTATCCAAATGTACTGTCCCTTATTTTACTGCTTCATAGGTGGGAACACTTTAATGTTTCACTGTCAGCTGTTCATTGCTAAACATTATTCCCAACTGCTCCTTCTGTATGTATGATGTGTTTATCCAAAGCATTTAATGACCTATTTCAATTTTATGGAGACAATACATTTGCTTACAGGAGGCATCTCTAAACATATGTGTCTGACCTGTGAAGTGTTCAGCCTGTGGCCTGACTGTGGGTCTCTAGTCTGGCAGAAATAAGCGACATTCTCTACATTTCTCACCCTGCTTGTGTACAGAGTGGAAAATCCTCTCTGAACGAGAGAGAAAGACCCCTTTCAAAGGGGGGTTAAGTACACATCAGCTCTGTCCCCTGCTTTCTCTGCCTGTTTCTATCATGTCAGATAACAAGTCCACACACCAAAACAGCATGTAATGTGCTTTTAAATGCCAAAATGATGCCCTCTCCTTGACAGGGGACCAACCAGCTACAACAAGAATACCGGTCAGCTGTCAAATCATGCAATGACAGCACTCAAAACAACTCTTAGGAGAGGAACCACAGCTTGGAAATGTCTAAATAACCAATAACTCATCATAATGATAGAAATCCCACTCAAACATATTTAATATCAGGTCAATTTATTGTATTATATTTACTGTCTTCCATTGTATCATAACATTATGCTAGTAATTTACATCCAATGAGCAGATTGATACTACAATACTAGGGCTGAGTGTATTTGATACTTTTAAAAAGGTATTGACCAAAATAACACAGTACCAAGTAGTATCAAAACCTCTCCAGGCAACCAGACCTCTGTGTGTCAAGACTTTTTTTTATATTATTAATACAAACTTTTTTATTAAACCACACTCATATTTGCTTGTGTAAAAAATGTGCTGATTTGCCTTTAAGTGTAGTTACCTTTTTTGTCTTTCTAAAAATGACCATTAGCCTATTTTATAAAAAAAATACATATCCATTTAATAAATTATCAGCACAGATTACAATTATAACACATCATATCGAATTAAAAAGTTTGGTATCATCCCTCTTTAGTCGGCTTCTCCAAAGTTTGTGATGACCCTGGCTGGACTGTTTAACACTGCTGTCACCAATGGTTCTCACATTAAGGGCCCCTCAACTGACACAAGTAAGACCACACACTGACCCCTATTTTTTGGTAAGATTTTTTTTTTTTTTTTTTTTTTTTTTTTGCGCTTTACACAAACAATGTATGAAACCAATGACCTGCATATATTCTGTCATTGTTTTACCTATGGATGAAAGTGAAAATAAAACCTTTTTTCTGGGAACCCCCTAAAAATCCCCTGAAGGGCTCCTGGAGGGTCCCCGGACCGGCTTTGAGAACAACTGTTATTACCACAAAGTATTCAACATACGCACAGTTTGTCTTTAATGCCTCTTGTCATTTAAAACTATTGTTATTTATTCCTCAGTTCGTGTCAACAGCGCTGAAGTGAGTAAAAGTGGCGTCACTCAGTCTACACACTAGTACACAAATGTCACGCTTACTCGCCATAAACGTGACATTTGTTGACGCTATATTCCCGTCACACTCACACACTGAAACTACACCTAAACTTGGCTGAAGTTAAAGTACAGGCTCGGTGTTTTTCCGTCAGCCTGCTGTGATACACTGAAACCAGGTTAGACAGACACATTCCCCTACCTGCAGGACACTGTGATTTCAACTTTGGTGGCAGGAATAGACGCGTTGAGCGGGTCGAAGTCGCCTATCGACGCCATGTTTAGGAAACTGTTGTTCATCCTGTCAGAAATTATGTTTTGGCTCTTCCTCTGTGCCCTTGTCTGTGGTCCAGCCCCTTTTTATGAGCGACGAAGGAGGATAGCGAGAAACTGTACTGTGCGCCTCCTCGGCGAGAAGTGGAGCAAAGGTGCCAGAGAGAGAGAGATAGGGAGAGAGAGAGAGAGAGTGAGAGAGAGAGAGGCTGGGAGATGTGATGTCACTCTCCCTTTCTCCTCCTCTGAGTGTGTCTTTCTCTCTTTTGCTCTCTCTTCCCTCTTTCTCTCTATTCCATCTCCTTCCCCTCATTCCTCAATTCAGTTCAGTTCAGTTGACTTCTGTTCATTTAAATCCAGCAGCTTCACTGGCATGGTGTGGAGGACAAAGATATACAATCATTACACACAAATGCAAATGCAAAAATTAGTCATAAAAAACTATTTCCTGTGTTTGTGTGTGTGTCGCTCTCTCTGTGTGTGCGTGTGTGTATGTGTGTGTGTGTGTGTTTATGTGAAGGCACACAGTTCCCCCTGCCCTCAATACTCTCAATCACTTCAATTCAAGTCAATTCAATGTGGGCTGTTGGCATGAAACACACCCCTCCCTCCTTCTTGCATGGCCGGATTAAACTCTTGGGGGAACCAAGGGGGGGAAGACCTACAGTTAGGCCCCCCGATGATGTCATCAGGGTTATTTTAGCTTTTATAGCAGAGAATGCATTAAATTGAGATCAAATTCATATTATCTCAGTTTCTGTGGCTTCGATTTTGACAAATGTTTTTTTCATGTGTGTCTCGTAAGTCCCCCAACTACACAGATGTGCAATGCTAAATCTCTTAAGTGTACCTTTAATGTCTTACTAATATTTTTCCTGCTGCAGGCAATGAGTTTTGTCAAGTCTCTTGAGTTTATGAGCTGCTGTCCCTCATCAGTCCATCATCCACACACTTCTCTAGTCCCAGCAGCTTGTGAAGAGATTATTAGTATTATTATAAGAGTGTGTTTAGAGACACTAATAACTCTCATCTCTCTCTCTCTCTCTCTCTCTCTCTTCCTCTTGCTGACCCTCTCTTTCTCCTATGCTATGAGGATAAGCATCGGATTTAATTAACTGAAAGGGAGACCCTCCGCTGGCAGAAAATAGAATGACAGCATGATGAATGTGAAGGGATAAGGAGGAGGGTCACATTATGAGGACACTGTGTGTGTTTCCAAAAGAGACCTATAGTAAATACATTTTCGGCCTGAGTGTATTAATCTGATAATGTATTATTTGATGTGTCTGTGTGCACGGAAGTATGGAAGGATACAAAAGTACACAGATCCCTGTAAATAATTTCGCAGTATCCCACACTGTCCTGCAGGTGAGAAAGAAAGTGCCTGCTCACTTTTGCTATATGTTGCATCACTGTGTGTGTGTGTGTGTGTGTGTGTGTGTGTGTGTGTGTGTGTGTGTGTGTGTGCGTGTGTGCGTGTGTGTGTGTGTATGTAAGCATTATGTTTAGATGATAGAGTCATAGGATCTCAAAATGACGCATCTCAGTATTACTCAGTGTGTTTACTGGCCAACCATGTCTCTAAATATAGCTGTCTTACACACTTGCACTCACACACACTCACACAAAGACATGCATGCACTGCCGACACGCCCCAGGCTGGATGTGTGGAACGGTGGCAAAAACCATTACGCCACCTCTGGGCAGACATCATGCCACCCGCTCTGTCCACACGGATGGGTGGGGTGGGTGGGTTCATACACACATAAACACACACACACACACACACATGCACAGACAAACATTACTGCAGACACACTCAGAGGAGGCACACAGACAGAAAGACAGGAGAGGTTTGTGTGAGTAAATATCACATCATCACCACCCGACCAGTAGCAGCACACACAGCAGCACTGGCCATACACACACACACACACACACACACACACACACACACATGCAGGAAAAAAACACAACTTTTCCGACCAGGCTGTAAGAATGTTGATAACCTATTAATGATCATTCAGCTACTGAATCCCTGAACATGCATAAAACATGAAGCCATTTGTTAGGCATAAATTGCTGCATAATTATTACACACAATGACAATAACTATCTCATGCATCAGAGCCACCCAAAGCACACCAATTCATCATGACTGTGTTTGGACATTCATGAGCAACGGACCTTTCTTTCTGTGTCCTGTAGAAGTCATTCAGAAAAAATTAAGATTAAAAAAGAACACACATTTTAATATCTGCTGTAATTTAATGTTGAACAATCATAAATGGACTGGGTTCTGCATTTATTCCTTGTTATACATTAATACAGCCAAAAGTATATACATATACAAGATATAGAGAATAAGATCAAGCCACATACAGTAATGATTTAATGGAATTACAATTACAAATTTACATGTTTGCTGAAAGGCTACGGTTTAGAGTTCATATTTTACTTTGGAAACAGCTGGTGACAAAACTGTCTTCATCATATCCCATATATGTACAATCTGTTTTGACTTTTTGCAATGACTAATGAAGTGATCAAAAAAAAAAAAGAAGTAAATTCAGTTTGTGTTTTACAGTTTGGCCAATCTGTTATCGTGGGAAGCCAGACGTCGTTGTAATACTGTCGAGGATTGTGAGAAAGACTTAGGCAAATTTGTCACTGCAAATATGGAAAAAAGCAGGAACTACGTGTGTGACGCTTATGTGCACTAGAAGAGTGGCAGAACAGTGCTTTGAGTTATTTCACAAAAACCCCAAAATGTCAACTTCACAGTGGAGCTGGGGGGGAAACTGAGGAGGAGTTATCCTCTGGGGACTATGAATGTCTGAATGCAAAATTTCAGGGCAATCCATTAAATAGTCCCAGGAATATTTCAGTCTGGACCAAAGTGGTGAACAGAGCAGATACTTCCATCCCCAGAGCCACGTCGCTCTCAGAAGGATCTGAATTAAATAAAGTAAATTAGACTCTTTTAACGCACAAAGCCTAGTGGGTCAGCTGAGAGATATGTAATTTGACTCTCAATTACATAAAATAGCCTCCTATCTTTCAGCTCAGCCATGCCTAAATTTCCTTTTGCTGTGGTTTTAGTCTCAGGTAGTTATGATCTCTAATGTGCTCATTTAATCTCCGCTACGAAGGGTTCAGCTGTGCTTAACTCTCTGACACTCATGCCATTTGACATACAATTAATACTGACCTGCACTTATATGAAGAGATCTACAGTAGATGGTTGAATGTAGAGTGTCAAATGTACACAAGAGCACACACTTGACCAGCTCACCGTGGCTGTTATACTATCAGCTATTCCATCATTCCCCTGCTGGTTTGTTTATGTGTGACCGCCTGCTGTGGGCATTCTCTCTTTGAAACTCAAACTGATTCTGTAAATGAAGCACAGATGTCATTTCTTTAAAAGGCACTGCCCTCTAATTTCACACTAAAGTGCTTTTACTGGCATATTAAAAAAACGTTGTTCTTCCCAATCTGTTTTGCTTGATAACTGAGAGTGGACAAGGTTGATTTCTGTAGGCGCATTAAGAGAGCAAGCAGCAGTATCACGGCTCATCAGTTCTGGTCATAAAGCAGCAGTGCTGGTATTTTTAGCTGGAGGATTCACTCGGTGGACGCTCAGAGATAGGAGCTGGTGAATATTGACCCCGTGCTCCTGAGCCTCATTGCCGCTCAGAAAAACGTCTTTAACTACCACCTGCTCCCTCGCTTGTTTCCCCCACATAATATCTGTTACATCTTTCTTTTGCTTGTGTTTCTATCTCTGGCACATCTCCCCCCACCGATTCTGTCTTGGGGTTCATTTCCATCCAGCTGTCAAAGAAATGAAATGTAAATTAGATGGGATTTTTTTTTCATACTGCCAGATGAAGCGAATAGCTTACTGTCAGAAAACAAAACACTCTTGCTGCTAATGATGCCTGTACTGTATGCGTTTCATTATGTGACTTCATCCAAATGTAAAAACAGAGAAATGTACTGTGAAAGCATCAACTAATGGCCATGATGGAAATATAATGCATAGGACAATGGATATTACATTACTGGCAGGGTGTGATGGGCAGATACTGTAATGAATAATATATATTCAACCAATGCATTTTTCTTATTATTTTTTTTATAATTTCTCAACTCAAAAACTATAAGGGAGTATGACAACCACACAGAGGCAGGGCTAAATCTTATCCTAGACCATTTTACAAAGAAATGAACCTGTATTGATTTTAATCCCTCAGTAAACACGAAGCACCTACACCAGAACAAATCACATTCCCATTATTCAGACAGATTTAACTCTGAAACAAGAGCATCCAGAGAGACCCACAAACATCACCAATCGATGTGTTCACTGAACATATTAGAGGAGGATCCAGACTTCATAGATTATGCTTAAATTAAAAAGTGGAACTGTCAGTCCACACTCTCTATCTGAGAAGTCGTCATTGATTTCTGGTGAAACTTGATCATGTGGTTTGAACTCTAGTGTGCCAGGAAGTATCATTTGATTTCAGTATACAGTAACATCCTGAAGAACTGGTAGGACAGAGAGTTGGTATTCAAGTATGAGAGTGAAAGGAAGCCAGGTGTTTTCCACTTGTTTCCTGAATAATATTTTTGTAACCTTATAAACTGCATTGGAAGTAGCCTACATGAGCACATAAATGACTTTAGGCATTGGTAGTTTGATAGAAAGTAGGCCTATACAAGGTCAGATTGCAGTCCTAAGAAATCAACCGGATATACATATATAATTGTGAAATATATGTAGTGGCTGGACCTGGATTAGATCTTTGTGTTATTGTTAGATAGTAATAATAATAATAATAATAGTCATAGGAATTAAATAAGCACATTTTCCCGAATGCACCAAGTATTCAAGTATTTCCTCAGGATTAAACGGCAAGGATAATGTTATAGTTAGAGTAACATGTAAAAGTTTAGATTACATTGAAAAATACTATAAGAAATGTGAAGCAATCCACATGTAGCTATAGCTTTCCATTTCCAATGAGTGGACGGATTGTAACATAACTCTCCTGCCCCCCTGCAGCGCTAACAAGGAACAACACTAGCTAACATTAGCTTAGAAATGGAGTTCATTAACGTCCCTGAGAGTGCTGGTGAGTTAAGATTATTGCAAAGCATGTGAAATATATTGTAATATTGTGGTTTTAACTGGCTAATGTTAGCACTGCTGCTTGCTCGCGCTGATGGAGTGAAAGCCTGTGCACAAGCAAGAGGGTGGCTGCAGTTCACTTAACGACCACTGGTGTCATTAATGAGAAGGAATTTCTGATTCTTACATATTGCAACTTTAAGCATTTGTTCCTAAAGTTTTATACTTATACCACTATTAATATTACAAAGCAATGTCTACTCCTAATACTTCATGAAAAAAATGCATATCTATAAAGTACAGTAATACAATACAGTATTTCACAAGAAGAAGAAAAGACACGCAATTCTTTGTAGCAATGTTTTGTTTTTCTTATTTTCTTCCCTGGTATTCATCTGGTGCCCCTTAGATTCATCTTATGATCACTTGTGAGGGTCCCGACCCCCAAGATGGGAACCACTGAAAAAATTGCAACAATGTTAGAAAGCTAATTAGTTAACAAATGTCATCCTCTACTATGCACTGACTCGTGTGCAAATCATATGTGTGTATAAAATGAGGACATGATGGTTAGATGATTTGCAAGCTGACAATGTTATGACATCAATACAAATCAGTCACACTTCTCAAAATGAAAAATAATCAGACCCTGTCAAAAACTGCAGAGATATGAAATAACTTATGTTGAGTTAATCAAGTTGCAGTATGTATTGTGTGGGTGTGTTATGTAATCTGAAAACACAGAAGAGAATAAAGCAGAATAGAATAGAAGTTCAACACAGTGTGAGGTTGCAGCGAGTCAATGCTCTGCTCCTGCAAGGCCAATTAACACTTTACCGCCAACAGTACAGCTCAACATTAAATATTGATCTATCAATCACTGTTCACATTTATTTGTGTCTTCAGGGGGAGTTCCTTACCCTTTTTCACCATCTCTGCGTCTCTGTCTGCATCTCCAGCTCTGGAGTAAATTATAGGACACAATAATACTGCCTGCAGTTATAATTAAAGGAAGCAAATGGTGATTTAGTGAGGGCAGACTGGATCCAGAGATTATGTTAATTTTTAAAATAATATATTGTATAATGTATGCATGGTGAAGCTGTGTTATTATTTTACTTGAGGGAGGGTACACATTTCCTTGTATAAAAGACAATTATTGCATCTTGAGCCCCAAACTAATTTTTTTTTACAAATGGAAACTCCAGTAATAATTAAATACTACTACTACTACTACTACTACTACTACTACTACTACTAATAATAATAATAATAATAATGATGATAGAACAAATTACAAGAAAAAGTAAAACAAGCTGCCCAGAGCAGTTTTCATCAGCCATCTCCTATGGTGTCATTTGATTTTTTTGGCCATTTTTATGGTAAAATTAATGAGCAGTGAATGTGAGTATTGCCTGGAATTTCATTTCAGTTATGTTGTGTGTGTTCTTTGCCCTCAGAGCAGCTGTGTGCAGTTAAACTATGCCAAAGAAACACAATGCTCACAGCTACACAAGTTTGCCAGAATCTCTAAACCACCATGGTTACTTATCCAGTGTATCGCATGTCATTACACTGCACTACCACCATGTGGTCATAAGGCATTCATACAGTTCAAAGACAAAAAGAGAATTCTCATTTTTACCTTTAAAATTTATTTTCACACAGCATGTGATATTTTAATCACTTGTGCACAAGAGAATCAGCAGGAAGAAAACAGTATTTACACAGGAGCAGATTTACAGTCACATTTTAAAAAGATATAGCTACAATTAGAAGGATAATTACAATTTAAGCAGCCTGATTCATATTCATGAACTGAGAACACTTAGCTTACAGTTCTTTTTTTTTTGGAAATAATTTCTTTAGCAATCAATGTGCAAGTCAATGGGACCGAAAACCAGTTTCTGTAACTAACATTACTTATTTGGTGCGCAGTAAACTATGTTGTGAGACAGTTGGGAAACAGCTTTAAAGTTGCAAAAATTTTCAGTGCAATTATTTTAGCCCCATTGACTGTAGCATTGCTAACAATGTCCACCTCCAATATCCAAACCAGAGCAGCACATGTTTTTCCAATACATTTAAAGGATACTTATGATTAAATTGGTTACCTGATTGTTTCAATGAGATAGTCCACATCTATCAGGTAGTGATTCTAAGGTCACTAGCTACTTTTTAGGGTTAATCACAGGCACCTCTGATAATGGAAAAATGCCTTCCATCATTTTTTGCAGTCCATCATCTACGATGCTAAGATATCAGAGGCCTCAGAACAAAAACAAGTAGAACGTCTCTGATACTGATTGATGAGGAAGACACAACAGCAAAATCAAAAATGAAAGAAACATGAATAAATAATAGCATTTTAGACTCATATCTAAAAAGACTGACTGATATTTGAAATGCTCAACTGCAGAAAGTGTGCAGTTTACAGACACTAAGACAGCAGAGGTGAATAGTACTGTACATAGAGAACAGAATGAAAACTTGTCACATCACTGGGTTTGAGAAAAAAAACTCACAAAAACACATTTCAGGGAAGACTTGCATCCACAAAGTATGTATCTTATATGTCATGACTTAGGAATTACAAGGTGCTTAATTGTTTCCTTACACATGAATGGTTTACATTCACATTTCAGATGAGAAAAACCTTTTGTCCAAAGATTTCACATCACAATAAAGGTAGAAATCCATATGAGGAAATAAAATGTTCTTTTTCACTCCTCTCATTAAAGTGTTGACCTGTTTGCTATGAGACTCCACCAAAAATTCCAGTTTTTATTTCTCCAGTGTTGCACAGCTACTTAAGGTAACACAAATCAAATACTCAATGGGTAAACTTTTCATGTAAGGAATCAGAATCCTTGAGGAAAGAAAATGTATGTTGCAGCCCTGAAATAAAGCTAGGTCAGAAGATCCAGAGGGGAGCGTGCTGACGGCAAAGTAAAACCACTCATCAGAGGAAGCTAAAACAGCACTTAAGGCTACAGCTGCTTTGAGGAAACTGTCTGCACATCAACCAGATATTATTGAAACCAGAAACCAAGCTGCTGTACGTGACTGCTGACAGCACATCATTGACGAAAAAAAGAAAACACTATTAACCTCATTCTGAAATATCAAAGTTGTTATGAGTTTGGGAAATGGTGAGACACTTTTATTATTGGTTATGGATGTAACAGCTATTCTGCTTTGGTTTCTACAAGTTCCTTTTCAGTTAAAAGCAGAACTCTTCTTCTGTCTCTAAAGGGTGTGGATGTGTAGCTACAGTTTTTCTTGAAAAGCTTGGAGATGTATGCTGCCCTACAAAGCCAAAAAGCAGTAACTACTGTACATATTTGCTCAGAAAAATCATAATTTTACTTTCTGACATCTTTTTAATCATATGAAAATATTTTGCTATAAACAGCATGTGGAATTTGCAGAAAAACAACAAACAGGAGTTAGTGCACTCTTGCTAGTTAAGGCTAGCTGCTGAAAGCTAATTTAACCACTCCACTTTTTCCTACCTGTACCGTGTAATTAAAATCAAATGAATTGATGCTCTTAGTAATCATAGCAATTAAGTTTGTAATACCAAATAAATAAGGCAGGAGCTACATTTGATAATAGTAGAGAAAAATGGACCACCCGCTAAACCACTTCTGCTAAAAGCTGAGCAGACTAGCATTACATGTTACTTTAAAATCAAATTTGTTTTAAATTATATTTCAATTCATTAACTGGCTCAACTGTGCAAATGGGCAAGAAAACTGAAAGAAAACATTGTGTTTATAGATCCTGAGCCCTTTTTTAAAATGAATGTTAAACAGTTGAACATCTTCAAACCTCTAGGCAACCTCTAGAAAACGTCTGTAGTTACTGCTCTCTGCTTTTGTAAGGCAGCGTGAAGGAATATTGTTCACTCGTGATGCATATAGTTTTGGTCAGCAGATTTAATGACCACTGAAAACACTGACTGAAAATTTGAAATAATGGAAATACTGAACCCTATAGGAACCCTGTCAAAGGAGCATTGTATGTTTTACATAGAGGCCTCTTTTGTTCCATGAAAGTGTTTGGCAGTAACAGCTGAATAATAAGACCAGTTTCAGTAGTTATTTGGTCCTTGGTTAAACAGAAATGACCTAAAGAGCAACAGAAGAGACAAGAAAAACTGACACACAGGTAGACTCACACGTATTGCTGGTGAAGCAGGGATCTCCATGAGTACATCTTGGAAAAGGCTTGCACAGACCATTTCAGCAGTCTTCATTTTGATGTGCAACAATTAGTGCGAGGCAGCAAAGCTATGCGCCAAAATCTAGTTTTCTTTCTCAGTAGCTCCAACATAAATTTCACAATTTGCACTCAAAGCATCCATGTTGTCTTGAGCTGGACTGAGAAGAGGAATGTTGAGTACAGGAGAGACTCCAGGATCCATATTTTCACTTTGATTTGTATCACTGTCTCTTGTAGTTGTGAGAGCTGCTGTCCACTGCAGCTGTTCTGTGGTCCAACTGGAGACTTGAGAGGCTCCACTGAGGTTGTGGTGATCCATCTTGACCTAAAATATCAGTAACTGCATACAGTTTCAAAGACTGAGTGCAGTTACATCTAATTAGATTAAATTAGCCAGTCTCAGGTCCCAGATCCACTTTGGATTCCCATACAAGACTTAATTTACGAATGATTAATTTTGATTGGGCAAAGGCCAGAAGATGATTCATCAACGATTAGTCAGTGGACTCCATCCTCTAGAGATCCTTTGGCTTCCCAAATCTTCACAGTACGGTCACTGTTAAAACACACACACAGAACGAGGGAAAAGTTTACCAGTAACAGATCATATTTAACAGTATCCAACAAAACATGCAAATTATTGTCTGGGACTTACTCAGAAGCGGTGAACAGTTGGCTGCTGTTGGTGGCCATGCCGTTGATGGGGCTGTCATGTCCTCGTACCTCGCCAAGGGGTGCTAGCGTGTCGGCGTGCCAGAGGCGCAGCAGCCCTCCTCTACACCCGCTAAGCAGTACCGGTGAGCCTGGCACCATGCCCAGAGCACTAATCCAGTCTGTCTGGGCACTGACTGACTGCTAGAGGAAACAAAAGCCAACAGTTAGAGCTGGACATAAGATTAGTTCATTCTGTCTTCTTAACAAGTTCCTTCAGTTTATATTTACATATAAATATAGAAATCTGGGGAAAAAGCTGTGAGTGACAGAGCTGACAGTGTATCCCCAAGGCATGTACTGTTAACAGCTTGTGAATTACCTGTAGCAGCTGTTTACTGGCAAAGTCCCACTTTTTGATGTAGTAGTCTCTGGATCCGCTGTAGAAAATGTCTCCATGCACGGCCAGGGACTCCACGCTGTCCTGATGGGCGGGATCAAACGTATGGCTGGAGGTGACGCTACCCTGAGCACCTTCTGCCACCTCAAACATCTGGAAACACAAATATGTATGGTACATCAGTGATCTCTGAGGCAATAAAACCTCCTGAAATGGAAATGCAATTTAATTTGTGTGTGTACTCTGTGTACTCTGTGTGTGTGTGAAGTCTCTTACTTTAATATGACGGTCTTTGGAGCCAGTGAGCACAATGTCCTGTCCACTACCCAATTTATCAACAGTCAGACACATGACAGGTCCCAAATGGCCAGTCAGCTTCCCTGTGGACACAAACCTAAAGAAGAAAAAGACATTTTTTTAATAAGCTCTGCTTCTTAGAAATAGTTTGTACTACTAAAACTCTAATCTGTGTTCTAACTTACTTGCGGAGGTCCCACATGCGCACAGAATTGCCAGCAGCAGCATAAAGGAAGGAGCCAGAAGGGTTGAGTGTGATCTGGTTGATCTGACTCTCTCCTGGTGGGATGGATAAACTCCTGGCTGAAGAACAGGTGTCCCCTGTACCCACCTGGCCTGACGACCTAGCATACACACAAATGTTTAACACATATCTATTAGGAGCATTATACTTATACAATGTCAAGGTACAAAACTGTTGGAAAATAGGAGTGTGTACTTACGTGAGAGTGCGTATACACTTGGCAGAATCTCGTATGTCCCAGACTTTGATGTAAGCGTTGGAAACTGTGAAGACGAGGCTGGAAGTGTATCTGAGATATAACAAAAACAGGGAAATGAGACAAAATAATGAATTAATCATAACTATATCCAGATATTGCTATTACTGCTAAAGACTTCTGCTATTTCTTTAACAATATGTTAGTACCTGACTGAGACGACACTGCTGGGATGCTCTGCTAGTGACATGATCTCCTGACCTGTCACCAAGTTCCACACCTTACATGTTCGATCTGAGACACACAAACATACAGATGTGTGAAAATACAGGTTAGAAAATAGACCAAAAGACATTTTCAAAGATAATGCTGAGAGTTAATGTATCTTTAAGGCCAGTAATTTTAATGATTGCCGTAATGCAACAGCAATTTTACTGACCTTTGGATCCTGTGAAGAGCAGATCATCAGTGGCGTCCACACAGAGAACAGGTTTGGTGTGGCCCTCAGCTACATAGACGCACTGAAGTTTTGTCCCCCGGCTGTTCTTAGGGGACGTCACGGGGTTGATTACACCTCTAGAATACACAAGAAACAATCAAAGCTTAAAATATAGAATTCAATTTACTAGTCAGTGTGGTGCTGCTTCATAGAGTTTAAATGGGATATTAATAAGAGGGTCTAATCTAAGTAGATCTAATTTGTATTCTAAGAGTAGCCCAAAAGAGTCAAATGTAGACATATAACAAAATGAATAAAGAGATAAGGCTCACCTATGGCCTTCAAATGGAGGTGACTCGTCTAACCTGAAAAAGCAGAAAAAAGTAACATCAAACAAAGAGGTTTAACATTATAACACAGTTTAAAGGACTGAATAAAATCTTGAATTTTTTAAAAACCTACACACATGCTAGCAGAACAAGATCTGAAGATTTACCATGTTTACTGTCAATACAGCTAAAGCTAATGGGAATGTCATTACTTATGCAGGTATTTAATCTACATTATACATTTTTTATTTTATTAATACCAATCATTTAAACTTCTGTCCTGGAGATGGCACTAGATGAAAAGTTAGGGAATGGTTATTACAGTTCATCCTGAGGTGACCATAAACCCTATTTCATGGTAATCCATTCAAAACTTGTCATGACATTTCATGCAAAAACATGAATGTCAACCTCAAAGTGATGCTACAGAAAAAGTCAGTGGATGACCACCGCTGTTAGTATTCATCCTCTGGAGAACATGAATGCCTGTACAAAATTTAAGGGCAAAGCATTCGACAGTTGTTGAGATATCTCAGTGTGGGCTGACTGAGTGACTGACTTTGCATTGCTGTTGTGTTGATTAATGCTACTGCACACTTACATTGTTTTGTAGTCACTGCCTTTAGTTTTAGGCTCTGCTGTGCTGACTGGAGGTGTGTGTATGGGTGCTGGGATGTGTGTCGCCGTTGTTCCTTTCTCTTGCAGCTTCCTTCGGGTGAGAGGTGACCGCTCCAGCTGCCTCCTCTCAGTCCCTGTGGGTGACCTGGATCTAGAACTACAGACAGCACACATATCAGGAGTCACTTTATGCTTTGGTGCTAGTGGTAATATAAAAAGAAACATGCAGAAGGACTAAATCTCTTCTCTCACAAAACAACACTGAATGATGAACTTGAGCATTAATAGTAACGGGAGTATTTATCATTTCAGAAGAAAACTGTGGAGATATCTGTCCACCACAGAGAACTGTGGCCTCTAATACTTACATGCCAGCTGGCCTGGCAGACAGTGCAGATGGGGAAACAGTTTGCTCGCGGTCAGGCATTTGACCAGCCGCGTGACCCTGCATGTCCGCCAAGCCTTCCAGACGCTCTGTGAGGGGAAGCAAAGGGGCAGAGAAGTCTCCGGTGGGGGATTCACAGGATGGATCCCCGCTGCCAGCGTAAAGCAGCTCCATCTGGGTGGTGGTTCGTCTTCGAGCCTAAAGGGACCAGAAATGCTGTCTCACTAATCAGCTGACATGCAAGTCAACAGATCACTTAGTAACAAATCCAAAGCCTAAAAATAACGACTGTGGAATATTGTTTAAAAAGTTGTAGTTTAATAAGTACCAGTAAGATAAAATATCACATGTGATGCTCAGTACATTACCTTACTTCTCGGTCTGGATTCACCACATAACTTCATTAGGTCTGATGCCAGTGTGCTGAAACAAAGTTAGGGAAGCTCACTCAGTTATGCCAAACTGTAATAAGGTGACACAAAAGACTTGTGCTGCTGTGTGTAACTTAGATCCACTGACATTAATCAACTGTTTTATGGTTATACTTGATTGAATCTGAGTTTTTTTTTTTCCTTCTGTATTACTAAACTATTTCTGAGTTAAACCACAATCCTGAACTTCATTGGCAGCTGTTTTCATATTCAGTTAATCAAAGAATTTGTTTCTCTGTCCCGTCCTTACATGACTGTAAAGTAAGTATTTTGCACAAAATAAAAACATTTGATGACATTGCTTTGGACTCTAGGATACTGAGGTGGGCATTTATTAAGTTTTTTATGCTTTATAGCCCAAATGATCAACTGATAATGAAAATAATTGTAAGTTGCAGTCCTAAATATCTGCTTCCACTGTGTAATGAACTTCTCTTGCCTCATGGTCCATTCACACAGGTGAAGACCTCTTCTGAGCACTGTTTCAAATATTGGGCAACTTTTAATTTGATCAATTTATACATGCATGTTCATTGTGACATCATATAATATTGTCAAACTTCAGGCCTAATATGCTACAATTACTGCAAACACCCTAAAATCAAGGCCTTCAAGGAAGTGTCACATTACTCCTTACTCCTTTTTTCACAACAGACACTCTTTCACATCATAGCAGGGAAAGCACAGGTGGCTCTAATAACATTAAACAATGGCTTGTTCTAGTCAGTCGGGTCCGTGAATCAGCATGCACATGACAAGTACCCTGACAGTGATACAACTGAATGGAATGCAGCCTTAATTAGCCTTATTAATTACACCTGTGCTGTTCCTTCTATGACATGAGAAGGACTTAATTACTTTCTAAGTTTCAGATAACATCTACAGAGAGTTTTTAATGTAATAAGTTTGTATTGGAAGGCTGTGTTTACCTGCCCTCTGTGGCTGGACTGGGGGTGGACTCATCACTGCTGCTGTCATCTCCATTCTCTGCATACACACAGACACACACATTAAGTTTCAGTTTGACACTCACTTAGCAAAGCATATGTGCATTTTCCTTAATAGTTTGTCCATAAACACGCTATATTTTCTCAAAATCATGTTAATTATGCTTAACTTTTTAATTGCTTGTGAGATAAAAAAGCAATTCAGAAATATTACAGCACAGTGATGACAGCTTTAACAGTTTAAAACAAAGTCAGGGGTCACCAGGTTTAGTTTTACATAAAGGAAGACAATAAGGGATCATTAGTTTAATGCAACTGAAGGCTACAGTATCTGGGTATTTGTCTGGTGTGAACATGGAGTGAACAACAGAAAGAAAGAAAACTATAGAACCACATGGATGAAGACAGAAAATGAAAAGAGGGAGACACACAAACTGCTGTGTACACAAGGCTTGGGCTTTTGACTCATGATGCAACTTGGATTTTTTTGCTGTTAAGTTTTAGTGACCAAGAACCTAATAAAGTGGGACTGACTAGCAGGTGGGGCAAAAGGGGGAACTTAACACAATACTTCATGCACTTCATTGGCAGAGTTACTGCAAATGGGTTAGTTTTTAAATGGACTGTTGGCTGATGCACAATACAAGATTTATTCACATCCAAAGCAGTTTTAATTCCTCAAATTTAGGAATGCATTTCTTTATTATTTTCATCTGCTTGTTTAAGATTTGTATGTCTAAATATAATTAAGAGGTGTTTTTCTAGGTATCTCATCTGTTACATTTTGTAAAAAAAAGTCAAATGTTCTTCAATCTTGTAGCTTAATTCCATAGTTTCCTTTAACTGGGTGTAAATTTAGTATAAATCTTGAAGTGTGCATGTGCCACGCTCTCTCAAACACAGTCACATGACTACATATCTCTTACTCACCTGGCGACAGGTAACCTAACTCTGAGTTCACACCAACACAACAGAGAAAACAAACAGAAATCAAATCAAAATCAAACCCAAAGATGAGAAAAAGGGTTACTCTTTATTTTACAGGCTTATGAATATTTTGAAGTAAATTAACGTATTCTGCCCAACAACAACAATCTTCTCCTTCAATTCTCCTTACATACTATTACAACTGAAGCCTGTAAAATAAAATGCAGTCATATGATGAGAGAAAAGATGATTGAAAAGGTGATTATGATTTACATGCTCAGACCGGTATCCACACCAGTTTGTTGGCATTTCCTACCTTGCAGAGCGCTGCCCAGCAAGGCGTCCAGCTCAGGGTTGATCTCAGCTTTCTCCTTCAGCATGTGAAACAGCAGCTGGTTCTGGGTGGCGCTGTTGATCTCTGTCTGTTTCAACCTGCCCTCCATCACCTTCAGCTGGGACTCCTTCTGAGCCGCCTGCAGACCCTGACAACCACCACCCAGCAGAAAGGTTACCAATGGAGTTGCGACTACTACACAGCTCTGTTAAACTGCCAATATTTCACACACAGAGAGAGAGAGCTTAAAATAGAAACAGGCAAACATAATGAAGACTGTCTTTGTTGTAATTACTTCATTTGTTCTGTCTGTCTTGTTCTTTGCTGCTGGGTTGAACGCATTTCCACACCGGACCAATTAGCTTTCATCAAATTATCTGATCTAATTTAAACTTAATTTAATCAAGTTGTTCCATTTAAAGTCTCATTAAATTCAATCATATAAAGGAGCCATGGCGACAAATGCAAGATGATAAGAGAAATTGTAAACAAGCTGCAACTCACAATATGCATTAACAATGAAATCTAAAATCTAATTCATATAGTTAATTTATTTTAAAGGCGTAAGTGTCAAACGAATCATTAAAAATTAAATCTGTGTTATCTTGCAGTTAATCTATAGTGAATAGGAATGTGTTGAAACATGTTTAAGAGTTTGAATAAATTGCATCATACAGACAAATAAAGACACTCTAATAACATTAAGTCAGTGAAGGTGGCAGATACCTTATTGAGGGCCATCGTCACAAAGTGGTCCAGAACGAAGCGGGCCTCTGACAGATTACAGGAGCTTATCACTGCGGTAACATCCACTGTGTCTCCTTCCTCCTGTAGCACAGAGTAACAACACATTCATTCAAGTGGGATTATAAGAGTCACAGGATAATGTATTTATGTGTATATATATTTATATATATATATATATATATATATATATATATATATATATATATATATATATATATATATATATATATATAATTAAATTGTATGTCAAAGCGATTATATTTTAATTACATTAAATTCTTATATGTTAGCCTACGTAAATGACAGTTAGCTTATAGTAGCATCAACCGATATTTCCCTCTTCTCTTTCAAAACTGTACACTACTAACTCTGAAATATTTGTACATGTTTACACAGTCATACCTAAGATTATGAAGGGTTTACAGTTGAGTTTATTATAATATTAATTATTTTTAAGTCTTTGCTAGCTAGCACATTCCTCAAGTTTTCATGCAACCCAATTTAGTAAATCACTAATTTGAAACTAGCCAGTAATTACTAAGAATTGAAAAAAACATTTACTTGGAATTTATTTGTTGTATCTAGATGGTAACCCTACATTTGTGAAAACTATTGCTAGCCACTTCAAAAAATATCTTTGTCTCGCTGTTTTACGGTGCGACAACACTTCAACACAGTTAAAGTCTGCTCAGGTTCAGGCACAGAAACCACTTGGTTAGGGTTAAGAAAATATGATGGTTTGAGTTAAAATAATCACTTTAAAGGTTGTGTGGGTTAAAGTAACTACTTCTTTACAAATCTCGCGAGAGTTTTTGCAAATCTTAGGTTAGCATCTAGAGACTGCCTAGCAGCTAGCGCATTCAACAGCTGCAACTGAATCCTAAGCCCACACTGTTTCAACAACACTTAAACATGCTTTTCCAACATGTTTTGCATGCATACTTATGTGTTTGTGCAAAACAGACTGCACACACAGGTTATTAACATGAATTACATACACATATAAAACCACATGACATTTTTGCAGTGCAGTCAATGCTACCTGAGTTGAGTACTGATAACAACATCCACACTATTTCAGAGCCACTTTGACAAACAGGCATTTGTCAAGCAGTACAGTAACGTTCCGCACTCTCACACTTTCTGTCACTGGCTATACAGAGCAAATGTTCAAATAATACATACAGTTACATTAATGAACTGCTGCTCACTGTGCCTTGTTATGCTGAGCTAAACTTTTGGCTGTGTTAATGGGCGGCCCTGCCAGTAGCTGTTGTTTTATTAAGCCATTGTCGTTCTGACAACTAAGCGCCTGCTTGTTTGTCAGAGTGCAGCCCAAAATGCTGTGGGAGCTGTCAGTGGTGCTTAACTGTGTAATTATTTCCCTATTGTTCGCCTGACGGTTACAGTCCAGTACAGGCCAACACTAGCTAATGAGGTAGTGCTTTGTTATCAGTTAAGTTTGTGTATAAATGCATATCTACTGTCTTAATTCCAACTATGTAGGCACTTACTTATTAAAAAAAGTACTCTGTGAATATCACATGCTGACCATAAAAACCTTTGCTTTCACACCTACATTCACATAATATATTATGAGTAATTAGATTCCTGAGATCCTCCACCACCTCACCTTTGCCTCCTCCATCTGCATGATGTTGGCCTGGCAGTCAGCAATGCTGTCATTGATGTAGTCGATGTTGGCGCTCAGAGACTCCAGCTCCTCATTGAGGGAGGCCAGGGAGCGGTCGGCATCCGCCCCCTCCACTGCCATCTTTTCTCTCTTCCTGGACACTCGCTCCCTCCGCTTGGTCAGCTCCTCTCTTTGCTGGGGGGCGGAGAGACAGGGAGGAAAGGAATGAGGAATTGAAATGTGGCACAAAGACATCACAAGTTTGAGCACATACACCATATTTCTAAAGCTTTCAGTGGCATCTGGCATTTTTCATTTCTTTTCCAGGGTTGAAAACATAATTCTCCTTGACTTCAATCTGTACCATGACCTATTACCTTCAGCAGTCGGTTCATATCCGTCTCCATGTTAGAGATGGTCATCCTCTGCATGATGATGTCAGTGACGCGTCTCTCCAATGACTGCCATTTGGTCCTGGCTGTCCGGTTGAGGTAGATGCTTCCCATCCGTACTGGAGAACTCCTGAGGAGGGAAACTGCTGCTTTAGGACTCCTCAAACAAACATTTGGTCGTAAAATACACCATTGCACACAGGTACTGTACATAAGCTTAAATGCTGCACCTGGCTCCATTGGATGGGGACGCCACCGAGGACTGCAGCCTTCCCAGGCTGGCTCGGTGCGACGGCTCCTGAAGAGGTTCAGGTAAGCTGACCTTCCTGGTCATCTTGCCTGACACAGGCCTCACCTGCCGTCTGAGAGCCGTCACCTGATACAGTTCACGAAGCAGGACATCAGAGTTAAAACAGAACAATAAACAAATTTTAAAAAACAAAGTTACTGTCCATAGCGTCCCTTCCTCTATGTGACTGCATTTGTCTCACCTCTTCAGTCTTCCTGCGCAGGACAAGCTCCTGTTGTCTTTTCTGAGCCTCCACCTGCTTCAGTTGATGCTGTGCAAAGAGATGAATATTGAGTAGAAACTTATAGATGGAATCTAAAGCTGAAAACTGAACAT